>NC_134567.1:17755783-18003957 GCF_025594145.1 Primulina tabacum
CATTGATATATTAATCGTAAATGAATTCGATAACGATATGATCATATATCTTTGACTAATATCAGTGACATGATATGCAACTGAAGAAACAACTTTTCAAAATGCACAAGTCTTACTGTAACGTACAGTAATTTTGAACATACTTAAAATTTGCGGAAAATAAAAATTTTTCTTAAATAATTAATCATCTATCAAAATACACTTGTAAATAAAATGCTTGATCAATTATTTGAAATGTAAACGAACTTGCAACAAGTACTTGTTTAAAACAACATAAAGTAATTCGTTAAAATCAATGTAAATGAGTTCAATAAGCATAAAAATCCTTAAAACTTAAGAGGTCCTCGGGTAAGCCCTCCGCCCATTCCGAGCAATCTCACTGGTCTCCGTCTCTCTTCTCTTCAGACTCGTCCTCACCTGCATCGATCAAGTCTAGTGATTCTAAAGACTCAACATGTATAAACTGAGAATAGCAAGTAATACATAATAAATCCACATGCATTCATAAACGTGCTTGCAACATACATACTTAAATATACATAATCATCATCATTTTACGTAGAGTTGTGTTTCAAAGCAAGTGACTCATAACATAATGCGTCTGATCAGACTAAATCACAGTACTGGGCTGGCAGGGATGTCCACTGCCGCATACATATGATCCACGGTCATGCTTTACCGGGTGGATTTGTCACTGGTCATGATTTACCGCTTCTCAATCCTGATCATAACCCGGTCATGTTTTACCAAGGTGGAGAGGTCCCCGGACAAGTTCTCCGGCTTCCAAACCTGTTCATAATTAGTCACAAGACAATTCGCATATCTCAAAAACATAAAACACTTTCTTTTTGCACGTCGAACATACTAATACATTATGCGTTCCTTCCCAAGACAAAAATTTAATTTTTTTTTCAGAAATCTTGGCGCTCGGGCGGTAACTTCTTACCGTTCGAGCACGCCCATCCAGAAGGCTTTGCGCTCGAGCAGTAAAATCTCACGCCCGAGCGGCGCCCTGTGCGAAAATTTTGAAAACTAACACAGTTGAGCAGTCACACGAGAATGATCATAACTCAATCATATCTTGTCCAAAGATTACAAATTTACTGTCAAATCAAAGATATCAAAAAGTATTACGTTTTGTATTTTAAAAGGTTTTCCAGAAAACTGACCGAAAATTCACAGGATTTGAAGCGACAGCAGATTCGGTTTTTGAGATCTAAAAACTGACTCGAAATCGTTTCAAACATTTTCGCTCAAACTTTGTATAACACAAACGAATTTTTACGCACCATACGCATCAAAATAATTACTATGACAAGGTCGATGCAGAAATAAAATAATATACATGCCTTTGCGTTAGAACGAATGAAGATAACGAATACCAACACGGTGGACTATGGGAGATGACCGGGAGACGCTTGCTACATGATTCTTGCTAGAAAATGGACGTAAATCTTCAGAAATTTTGCAAGAGAAAGGGGTTTAAATGATGGCTGCTGAAAGAGGCTCAAGAACCCTAGCTTTTTTCCTCAAATTCAATGTGTATGTGTGTGTGTGCAGATTTGTGTAAAGCGTGTAAGTGTGTGTGTGAGTGTTGATTAGGGAGATATTTAGGGGTTAATTAGCTTTAATAAAAAAAATACTAATAACCAATTAACATGTTAAATAAATTACCAATCCCCATAATTTTAAATAAAATACCACATGTCAAATTTTAAAGTTTTTTTAAAAAATCCCTAACTAATAAAATTAGTATTTTGAAAAGCTTAAAACCTTAAAATCACCTAATAACTTAAATTAGGCTTTAAAATGTTTAAAATTTCGTAAATCAATTAAAATACAAATTTTCTTGACTTGAAATAAAATACCATATTAATCGTAAATCTCCTAAATCATCACCGGTCTCTTTTCCCGATCTCGTCTCGAATATTAGCCTGAAACATAAAACTCAAAAAAACGTTTTAACATGCTTCAAATAAACATGTATTAATTTAAAAATAATGCAAATCATAAATCATGCATCGTTAAAAATTATTTTAAAAAATTAATAAATAATTTAACAATTTAATAAATTCATGGGTTTTCGTGTACTGATTTTTTGGCTCTACGCTTACTCTGACCAGAGATTTCTTGTACTATTAACTTATCACATATGATATCCTCACTCATAGGCAAACGGTGAATCCCCGACTAGTGACTCCTATATATTTCTAAACTACACCCAACCACACAACCTGATAACTCTCAATAAAGTCGATAAACGAGTCAAAATGCTGTAAGGTCCAAAATTAAGACGACGTAATCCAACTGCATGCAAATCTAGGGAATATGAAAAAAATGAGTAATTAATTTATTTTAATTATTAATTAATTATGTGACATGCATCATTATATGTTAAAAAAGATTTTATTATCATCATGCATAAAACTGTATTTTTAAGGATTATTCAAGTGGCGATCGAGGAACGGAGACCGAGGGCTGAAAAATGTAAAATGTTTTTATTAAATAATTGTTTTTAATTATTTAAAATATGAGTGTTACTTCTTCATATTTTTGAAAATATGGGGTTTTGGGGTGATTTTATATGCCGGGACGTAAATTTTATGGGTGTTGGTTTTTCAACAAAAATATGAACTTTTTGGCAACCCGACTAATAAATTCGCAAAGGTATTTAAACAAAACTATTTTTATATTTTTAATTAAAGTCTAATTAAGCACTAGTGAGCCTATTTACCTACCTAATGGGCCTAAAGCCTTGATTAGAGAATTGTGTAGTATATATAATGTATAAAACACCCCAAATCCCTACCATTGTCACGCCTCCCACTCATTAAAAAATTCAGAAGCTCTCTCCCCAAATCTCACAGCACACACGACAACACACTTAGCATATTCAGGGAATTTTCAAAGGGTTCAAGGTAGAATCAAGCCAAGGTCTTGCTCTTTTCTTCGTCGTCAACGATTTTTCGTGCGTTTAAAACGCAAACGCACGCCATACATCTTCTTTTCTCATCCATCATGTCGTAATATCGTTTTAAATATTGTGTGCATGAAGAACATGAAGTTATTTTTCTGTATTTTCTGATTATTGCACTTATAGGTGTTAAACTCATGACTTTGGATCCAATAAACTGTTTTATGCATGTAAGAGGCTTCCATGATGTTAGGATATGATCAAGAGATGTTTATACATGATTTTAAAAGGGTCTTAAACTCACAAAACATGCTGCACAACAAGCATCATGCGAGAATCGTTTTTGCTGCCATAAGGTCATGGGGTTCGGGTGATGCAAACGTGGTTGGTCAAACACCAAAGAAGGCATGGGAGTCGTTGGAGTTGCCCGAAGGACCTATAACAAGGGGACGTAGCATGAAGTTTAAAGAAGCACTTCAAGAATTCATGGTGAGCTACCAAGGGAGTTCAACAAATGGGGTGTCTAAATCAGAGGAGCTTGGGGAACATGGACACAATAATGGAAGAGTTTGGAATGTCATTCAAGTGATATAAGACCATGAAGACAGCAACTAACACGCACCCGCGCAAGAAAGACGCGCGGCCGCGCGCATTAAGCAGCACTAGGCGCGCCACCGCGCCACAAGTGGCGCAGCCGCGCGCCCATGCGCGCGCCACCGCGCGCGCTCCGTGCTGGTCCTGGAAAGAATCTCGCGCGCCACTGCGCGAGATCATGCGCAGCCGCGGGCCTTGCCTTGTAAAAATTGTTCACAACTTTTTTATGACTTTTTACACTACTTTTTATGATTTTTTGTTGATTTTTTAAGCCTTGTAATTGATAAACATAAATATTGTACATTAATTAATATAGTTTTTGTTTCATTAAATGTTTAAATATTATATGTTTTATAATAAATTGTATAAAATATAAGTTGTTGTGTAATTACAAGTTTTTACTATTTTTTACAGGTTCGATAAAACAAGAATAAACTTGGCGTTGCAAATGGGATTAAGATGATTCTTGGACCTGTAGAAAGTTGATGTTAATATCTACAATATTGGTGGCAAGCATGAGATAAAAATCATCTCACAATTGGGATTAAATTAAGCACAAATAAAGTTATCAAAGGAGTGGCAGTTTTACCATGCTCTAGTATTTTGACCATATCTGTAACGCCCCGAAAATTTAAAAGTCTACGCGAACCACATGCATGGAATTATTAAATTATTTTGTGTTTTAATTAATTATTTTAATTGCATGAATTAATTATGTTGTGCATACTTGCATGTTTAAAATATATTTTTCTACATGATTGCATTAAAATGTATTTTTAAAGGTTATTCGAGTTGCGATCGAGGAACGAAGACCGAGGCTGAAAAATAGAAAATATTTTTATTGGTTAATTGTTTTTAATTATTTAAATTAAGGGTGATGCTTTTTCTTGTTTTTGAAAATAAGGGGTTTTGAGGTGATTTTATACGCCGGGACGTAATTTTTATCGATGTTGGTTTTTCAACAAAAATACGAACTTTTTGGCAACCCGGCTATTAAATTCACGAACTTATTTTTATTAAAACTATTTTAATATTTAATTAAATCCTAATTAAAACTAATGGGCATAAAGTGTTGGCTTGATGGGCCTAAAGCCTTGTTAGTGTTTAATTAGTATATAATATACTTAAAACTCTCCCCAAACCCCACAATTCTTCACGCCTACTTTCTGAAATCTGATCACCAAAGTCACGAACACACACGCACAAATTAGAAGAAGAAACGGTGGAAGCTTCAAGGAGATTTCAAGCCACGGTTCTTGCTCCGTTCTTCGCAATTGTCAATGGTTTTTCATTCGTTTAAAACGCAAAGGCACGCCATATTCTCCTTTTACTCATCATCACACCATAGTATTTTATTTATTGAATTTTTGCATGAAAACAAGTCACACAATTCACAATTTCGTAACTATGCTCATGCTTGTGTTTAAACCTTTGTTATTGGATTCAAATCATGTTTATATGATGTTTAAAGGGCTGCCATGAACTAGGATATGAATAAGCATGTATTTACACAAGTTTAAAGATCTAGAATCACACACAAAAGCAACAAAACGCTGCACAAAACAAAACAGAAAAGTGAAGCTGGAACTGAACATGGTGTTGTGTACTGTGAGTGCTCGATTGTTGGGGAATAAGAGGCTAGACCTTGCATGGTTCGTCTGGGGTTAGGGCAGGGTCATGGTCTGAGTCCGGAAAGAGTCCTAGCCACGCTAGGACTCGAAATTAAGGGGCTAGCAAGCTTCACTTCTGCGCAGGGTTTGCGCAGCTTGCTGGGAGAGAGGGGCTCGGCCAGGGGGTCTGGGCTGGGCTAGGTTAGGTCCTTAGGGTCCTAGGAGGGTGCTTGAGGGGATGGTTCAAGGAGTGGCTCGATGGGTAGAAGCCTAGCATCAAAAACGTGAGATTGAGGCTCATGACAGCATGATATACGCGAGGATGCTGCCATTCGTTCAGTGGTTTGCTGCTCACGTCCAGGGGCTTGGGTTGGTCTGGGTATGGTTTGGGCGTGGTCCAGGGTCAGTTACGGTCAGGGTGGCTCGATGGTTAAGGGTTGGGAGGAGTCCTAGCCTAGATAGGAGTTCAATGGTTCAAGGACACTACATACACACATGCAGAAACATGGGTCGACTTCCAGCAAGAATTTGAGCGGGTTAGGATCATGTTTTGGGGCTGGGCTTGCATAGTAGGGTCCCTAGATGAGTTGGCTAGGTGTTGGCTCAAGGCGGCTTGGGCGTGGCTCGAGTAAATTAGGAGATTGCTCGGTGTGTGCGATAAGGTGTCAAAAACGAAAATAATAAAGCTAAAATTAAATCCAAGGGTCCACGGGGGTGGCTCATGACTTGGAAGGGTAGAATAAATATTAAAAAGGCCATGTTTAAAATTTGAGATCAAAATAACGAGTTTTGGATTTATTCGTGATTTAATCGCCGCACGAAACGCTAATTAACGAGATAATTGAAAAGCCTAGTTTTAAGCTTTATAAAATTATGAAAAATTAGGTCTAAGCTTAAATAACTATTATAAGTCTAAGTTTTTAATTTGGGAATTTTATATTAAGGTTTGGTTTAATTCGGGATTAAAACGCATTAATTCGTTATATTTAAAGATTAATTTAAAAGTCGTCGAATTAGGCTAAATAAAAATATGAGAAAACTCATGTAGGCTTAAATAATTATTTGGGACATGTTAGAGTCAACGGAATTAAGAAAAAGTCAAAAACGTGAAATTTTACGTCCAGGGGTAAAACGGTCTTTTTACACCTAAAAATTAGTAAACGTCATGGCAGTGCCCTATTTGCTGTTTTATATGCTAATATGATTATTTCACATGTTTATGAATTTTTATATTTTGAAATATGATTTTTAAAATGTTCATGGATGTTTATGATTTTTAATATGTTAAGTTGTGATTTTTAAATGTCTATGATTTTTTATGATTTAAATTGGACATTTAAAAGATATGTTGCATGCTTGGTTTCAAAATAAAAATGATATTATTCATGTTTTTATTAAGTGATGATAACATGTTGAAGGACGTGAAGGGATTGTGACTACTACATGTTGGAAATATCGTGAGGGTTATGGTCCCAGTGGGAGCCCGACGATCGTGTTTCCTTGGATACGGATACGAATACGAATACGTGATACGAATATGAATATGTTAATACGTAGGCCAAGGCCCAGTTGACCGATGAGAGTGTTGCAGGTGTCCATGCCGCCCAGTACTGTGGTTTTCTTTAGATGGATCCATCGCCCAATATGTTTAGGAATACGAGTCACAATCACGATCTGAATTCAACAAACACGAGTATGAACATGAATATGAATATGTTGATATGAATATGAATATGTTTATGTTTATATGAAAATGGTTATGCATAAGATTATGAAAATGTTTTTATTTAAAAGTTTTATGCATCATGAAATTTTTACGAAAATGTTTATTTTTATGCATCTTCATGAAAATAATATTTTAAGTACAAGTATTTTTCACTGTTATATGTTAACTGTATTATGTATTACTCGTTATCAAGAATATGACGTGTTGAGTCTTTAGACTCACTAGGTGTGATTGATGCAGGTGATTATGATAATGTTAATGGAGGTCTTGATGGTTGATCTGACTGGACTGGAGGTGCACATAACCCGAGGACCGACCCTAGTTTTCCGCACTAGTTATTATTTATGATTTTAAGTAATGTTAAAGGTATTTTTACGTCTTTTATTTATGTTAAGAGAGATTTTTGAGAGGTTATAGTATGGGATATACTTTTCAAATAATGTTTTTAGGTTGATAAAATGTTTGACGAGTTTATGCTTTAAAATATTTTCCTTTGGATTTTTAAATGGTAGTTGGATGTTTATTTTTAAAATAATGTTAAAAATATTTTATGGTTTGCGCAGCTTGCTGGGAGAGAGGGGCTCGGCCAGGGGGTCTGGGCTGGGCTAGGTTAGGTCCTTAGGGTCCTAGGAGGGTGCTTGAGGGGATGGTTCAAGGAGTGGCTCGATGGGTAGAAGCCTAGCATCAAAAACGTGAGATTGAGGCTCATGACAGCATGATATACGCGAGGATGCTGCCACTGGTTCAGTGGTTTGCTGCTCACGTCCAGGGGCTTGGGTTGGTCTGGGTATGGTTTGGGCGTGGTCCAGGGTCAGTTACGGTCAGGGTGGCTCGATGGTTAAGGGTTGGGAGGAGTCCTAGCCTAGATAGGAGTTCAATGGTTCAAGGACACTACATACACACATGCAGAAACATGGGTCGACTTCCAGCAAGAATTTGAGCGGGTTAGGATCATGTTTTGGGGCTGGGCTTGCATAGTAGGGTCCCTAGATGAGTTGGCTAGGTGTTGGCTCAAGGCGGCTTGGGCGTGGCTCGAGTAAATTAGGAGATGGCTCGGTGTGTGCGATAAGGTGTCAAAAACGAAAATAATAAAGCTAAAATTAAATCCAAGGGTCCACGGGGGTGGCTCATGACTTGGAAGGGTAGAATAAATATTAAAAAGGCCATGTTTAAAATTTGAGATCAAAATAACGAGTTTTGGATTTATTCGTGATTTAATCGCCGCACGAAACGCTAATTAACGAGATAATTGAAAAGCCTAGTTTTATGCTTTATAAAATTATGAAAAATTAGGTCTAAGCTTAAATAACTATTATAAGTCTAAGTTTTTAATTTGGGAATTTTATATTAAGGTTTGGTTTAATTCGTTATATTTAAAGATTAATTTAAAAGTCGTCGAATTAGGCTAAATAAAAATATGAGAAAACTCATGTAGGCTTAAATAATTATTTGGGACATGTTAGAGTCAACAGAATTAAGAAAAAGTCAAAAACGTGAAATTTTACGTCCAGGGGTAAAACGGTCTTTTTACACCTAAAAATTAGTAAACGTCATGGCAGTGCCCTATTTGCTGTTTTATATGCTAATATGATTATTTCACATGTTTATGAATTTTTATATTTTGAAATATGATTTTTAAAATGTTCATGGATGTTTATGATTTTTAATATGTTAAGTTGTGATTTTTAAATGTCTATGATTTTTTATGATTTAAATTGGACATTTAAAAGATATGTTGCATGCTTGGTTTCAAAATAAAAATGATATTATTCATGTTTTTATTAAGTGATGATAACATGTTGAAGGACGTGAAGGGATTGTGACTACTACATGTTGGAAATATCGTGAGAGTTATGGTCCCAGTGGGAACCCGACGATCGTGTTTCCTTGGATACGGATACGAATACGAATACGTGATACGAATATGAATATGTTAATACGTAGGCCAAGGCCCAGTTGACCGATGAGAGTGTTGCAGGTGTCCATGCCGCCCAGTACTGTGGTTTTCTTTAGATGGATCCATCGCCCAATACGTTTAGGAATACGAGTCACAATCACGATCTGAATTCAACAAACACGAGTATGAACATGAATATGAATATGTTGATATGAATATGAATATGTTTATGTTTATATGAAAATGGTTATGCATAAGATTATGAAAATGTTTTTATTTAAAAGTTTTATGCATCATGAAATTTTTACGAAAATGTTTATTTTTATGCATCTTCATGAAAATGATATTTTAAGTACAAGTATTTTTCACTGTTATATGTTAACTGTATTATGTATTACTCGTTATCAAGAATATGACGTGTTGAGTCTTTAGACTCACTAGGTGTGATTGATGCAGGTGATTATGATAATGTTAATGGAGGTCTTGATGGTTGATCTGACTGGACTGGAGGTGCACATAACCCGAGGACCGACCCTAGTTTTCCGCACTAGTTATTATTTATGATTTTAAGTAATGTTAAAGGTATTTTTACGTCTTTTATTTATGTTAAGAGAGATTTTTGAGAGGTTATAGTATGGGATATACTTTTCAAATAATGTTTTTAGGTTGATAAAATGTTTGACGAGTTTATGCTTTAAAATATTTTCCTTTGGATTTTTAAATGGTAGTTGGATGTTTATTTTTAAAATAATGTTAAAAATATTTTATGGTTCGGCCGATGCTAATTGAGGTTTTAAAAAAAAAATCTAGTACTTTTTAAGAAACCGAATAAGCAGACGTTTCAGTTGGTATCAGAGCAATGGTTCTGTAAAGGGTTGTGCTACCATCAGCGCCGGAAAGATCAGTCTTCAAGCCTCAATTTGTAAGTTTACATGCTTTATATGATTTTATGATGTTACCTGCATAAGTACATGGCTTATATGTTCACGTCACATGTTTAATAGTATTATGATGATAAATGTTTTATATGCTCTAGAATTTTTATACGTGATACGATATGAAATAAGAAATTATTTGATTTAAACTCATATTGGTTTTGTGGTGGAATTGGACTATGTTGACTTTTTGGGTTTTAGTATGGACATTTTACTTTTTGGGCTATAAGTTAATCATGAATATTATGAATGCTTTGGGACACGTAGATTTTCTAAGAAAATATTTATGATTCATGGTTACTAGTCGAATTAATTTTTGGAATTACTCGTAAGTAATAATTATTCGAGGACTGCGATTATCTTGGGAAGTAAGAAAATATATAAATTGTGATTTTATGTTTAATGAAAGGTAAGATTGGTTTTAGGAATTGATTTTTGGGTAAATAAGTGTAAATTTTTGAAATTTTGCTATGGGAAACCTATAGAAGGAAATTAAGAATGCCAAGAATTTATGGGCTAATCATAGGATTTTTGAAAATAAGGACCAATTAGGATGATTTTTGAGGAAATTAAGTATTAATTTTGTAAATATTAGGGAATTTGGGGACTAGTTTAGCATTAAGCGATAATTAAATGGTTTAAACGATAAGAATTTTGAGAATTTAGACTTTTAAGAATATTTAGAACCTTGGGATATCTTGGATTATAATGTTATAAGGAATGTTAATCAAGGGTTTTTAAGAATGAATCGATAATAGGCTTGAAAATCTAAGCGTTAACGGATGCGTTTGGGATTTTAAGGTTGAAATTTGATAAGTCGATGAATATTTTGGGTATAAAATAAGGAAAATAATATACGATAAGTATGGCACTCCATCTTTTAATATTGAGAATTGTAAGAAAAAATTTAAATTCGAGGTTATAATAGTATGGTACTGAGTCATTTGGGTCTCTTTAAGTTGCGATTTGAAAATAAGGATTTAGAAGGAAAAATTAATTGGGATCAAGGAGACGTAAGGACATTCTAGAACTTAAGTTTGATCAGAGTAGCGCAGCGAAAGCGTGAATTTTTGGGATACTAGAACTAAGTCTAAACTTTGGGTTATTAAGGGTAAGCGAATTTCGAGGACGAAATTCAATTTAAGGGGGGAAGATTGTAACGCCCCGAAAATTTAAAAGTCCGCGCGAACCACATGCATGCAATTATTAAATTATTTTGTGTTTTAATTAATTATTTTAATTGCATGAATTAATTATGTTGTGCATACTTGCATGTTTAAACTATATTTTTCTACATGATTGCATTAAAATGTATTTTTAAAGGTTATTCGAGTTGCGATTGAGGAACGGAGACCGATGCTGAAAAATAGAAAATATTTTTATTGGTTAATTGTTTTTAATTATTTAAATTAAGGGTGATGCTTTTTCTTGTTTTTGAAAATAAGGGGTTTTGAGGTGATTTTATACGCCGGGACGTAATTTTTATCGGTGTTGGTTTTTCAACAAAAATACGAATTTTTTGGCAACCCGGCTATTAAATTCACGAACTTATTTTTACCAAAACTATTTTAATATTTAATTAAATCCTAATTAAAACTAATGGGCATAAAGTGTTGGCTTGATGGGCCTAAAGCCTTGTTAGTGTTTAAATAGTATATAATATACTTAAAACCCTCCCCAAACCCCACAATTCTTCACGCCTACTTTCTGAAATCTGCTCACCAAAGTCACGAACACACATGCACAAATTAGAAGAAGAAACAGTGGAAGCTTCAAGGAGATTTCAAGCCACGGTTCTTGCTCCGTTCCTCGCAATCGTCAACGGTTTTTCGTGCGTTTAAAACGCAAAGGCACGTCATATTCTCCTTTTACTCATCATCACACCATAGTATTTTATTTATTGAATTTTTGCATGAAAACAAGTCACACAATTCACAATTTCGTAACTATGCTCATGCTTGTGTTTAAACCTTTGTTATTGGATTCAAATCATGTTTATATGATGTTTAAAGGCCTGCCATGAACTAGGATATGAATAAGCATGTATTTACACTAGTTTAAAGATCTAGATCACACACAAAAGCAACAAAACGCTGCACAAAACAAAACAGAAAAGTGAAGCTGGAACTGAACATGGTGTTGTGTACTGTGAGGGCTCGATTGTTGGGGAATAAGAGGCTAGACCTTGCATGGTTCGTCTGGGTTTAGGGCAGGGTCATGGTTTGAGTCCGAGAAGAGTCCTAGCCACGCTAGGACTCGAAATTAAGGACTCCTACCCGAGAGCAAGCTTCACTTCTGCGCAGGGTCTACGCAGCTTGCTGGGAGAGAGGTGCTCGGCCAGGGAGTCTGTGCTGGGCTAGGTTAGGTCCTTAGGGTCCTAGGAGGGTGCTTGAGGGGATGGTTCAAGGAGTGGCTCGATGGGTAGAAGCCTAGCATCAAAAACGTGAGATTGAGGCTCATGACAGCATGATATACGCGAGGATACTGCCACTGGTTCAATGGTTTGCTGCTAATGTCCAGGGGCTTGGGTTGGTCTGGGTATGGTCTGGGCGTGGTCCAGGGTCAGTTAAGGTCAGGGTGGCTCGATGGTTAATGGTTGGGAGGAGTCCTAGCCTAGATAGGAGTTCAATGGTTCAAGGACACTACACACACACATGCAGAAACATGGGTCGACTTCCAGCAAGAATTTGAGCGGGTTAGGTTCATGTTTTGGGGCTGGGCTTGCACAGTAGGGTCCCTAGATGAGTTGACTAGGTGTTGGCTCAAGGCAGCTCGGGCATTGCTCGAGTAAATTAGGAGATGGCTTGGTGTGTGCGATAAGGTGTCAAAAACGAAAATAATAAAGCTAAAATTAAATCCAAGGGTCCACGCGGGTGGCTCATGACTTGGAAGGGTAGAATAAATATTAAAAAGGCCATGTTTAAAATTTGGGATCAAAATAACGAGTTTTGGATTTATTCGTGATTTAATCGCCGCACGAAACGCTAATTAACGAGATAATTGAAAAGCCTAGTTTTAAGCTTTATAAAATTATGAAAAATTAGGTCTAAGCTTAAATAACTATTATAAGTCTAAGTTTTTAATTTGGGAATTTTATATTAAGGTTTGGTTTAATTCGGGATTAAAACGCATTAATTCGTTATATTTAAAGATTAATTTAAAAGCCGTCGAATTAGGCTAAATAAAAATATGAGAAAACTCATGTAGGCTTAAATAATTATTTGGGACATGTTAGAGTCAACGGAATTAAGAAAAAGTCAAAAACGTGAAATTTTACGTCTAGGGGTAAAACGGTCTTTTTACACCTAAAAATTAGTAAACGTCATGGCAGTGCCCTATTTGCTGTTTTATATGCTAATATGATTATTTCACATGTTTATGAATTTTTATATTTTGAAATATGATTTTTAAAATGATCATTGATGTTTATGATTTTTAATATGTTAAATTGTGATTTTTAAATGTCTATGATTTTTTATGATTTAAATTGGACATTTAAAAGATATGTTGCATGCTTGGTTTCAAAATAAAAATTATATTATGTATGTTTTTATTAAGAGATGATAACATGTTGAAGGACGTGAAGGAATTGTGACTACTACATGTTGGAAATATCGTGAGGGTTATTGTCCTAGTAGGAGCCCGACGATCGTGTTTCCTTGGATACGGATACGAATACGAATATGTTAATACGTAGGCCAAGGCCCAGTTGACCGATGAGAGTGTTGCTGGTGTTCCCGCCGCCCAGTACTGTGGTTTTCTTTATATGGATCCATCGCCCAATACGTTTAAGAATACGAGTCACAATCATGATTTGAATTCAACAAACACGAATATGAACATGAATATGAATATGATGATATGAATATGTTTATATGAATATGAATATTTTTATGTTTATATGAAAATGGTTATGCATAAGATTATGAAAATGTTTTTATTTAAAAGTTTTACGCATCATGAAATTTTTACGAAAATGTTTATTTTTATGCATCTTCATGAAAATAATATTTTAAGTACAAGTATTTTTCACTGTTATATGTTAACTGTATTATGTATTACTCGTTATCAAGAATATGACGTGTTGAGTCTTTAGACTCATTAGGTGTGATTGATGCAGGTGATTATGATAATGTTAATGGAGGTCTTGATGGTTGATCTGACTGGACTGGAGGTGCACATAACCCGAGGACCGACCCTAGTTTTCCGCACTAGTTATTATTTATGATTTTAAGTAATGTTAAAGGTATTTTTACGTCTTTTATTTATGTTATGATAGATTTTGGAGAGGTTATAGTATGGGCTATACTTTTCAAATAATGTTTTTAGGTTGGTAAAATGTTTGACGAGTTTATGCTTTAAAATATTTTCTTTTGGATTTTTAAATGGCAGTTGGATGTTTATTTTTAAAATAATGTCAAAAATATTTTAGGTTCGGCCGATGCTAAGTGATGTTTTTTTAAAAAAAATCTAGTACTTTTTAAGAAAACTAATAAGCAGACGTTTCAATATCTCTCAAATAAATTGGTCAAATGGTTTGAAAAAAATAACACAACTAGACAACTCAATTATCCACATGTTTCTTTTTATATGAAGAAGCAAATTCGGAGAAGAAGATTTTCAAAAGTGATGTGTAATATAATATAATATCTTGGAACACCAATGAAGACTAATGTGTAAAAAAATAATATTTTATTTGTGGTTGTCTCCCCAAATTTCGCTATAAATAGGGGTGCATTGTAATGTATTGAGATATCCCTCATTCTATGAACAAACCTTTGAGTTCATAATATTTCTCTCTATATTTTTCTTTATTTCTTCATTTAAATTTAATTAGCATGTTAATTTCATATTCAAAGTTTTACACTTTGAATAATGAATAGCTAACTTCCTAAAGTTGAGATGAAAAGGTGAAACTCTTGGCATGATAATAAGGTTACTAAAAGGTAAGAATCTATATTTTATATTATTTAATCATTATTTATTGTTTATGTTATATTTATTTCTTTAAGCATTTTTATACCCTACTTATAAGTGGGAGTTTTGATTTATTGTTGCTATATGTTACACTAAATTCTTGGAACCCTTTAAATGTTAGTTTGGTATTACCAACCATTTAAAGTGGATGCCTTGATTTATTATATATGAATATATTATAATATTAAATTACTTGGAACTATTTAAATGTTTGTTTGATTTTACCAACCATTTAAAGTGGGAACCTTGATTTACTATATATAAATATATCATAATATTAATTTCTTGGTACCATTTAAATGTTAGTTTGGTTTTACCAACCGTTTAAAGTGGGAACCTTGATTTAGTGTTTACAAATATATATATAGCACAATAAATACTTGACAACATTTATAAGTTTTGGTATATATTATATACTTATAAGATAATAATATATAACATAATATAAATATGATTATTTAATATATTGGAACCATTTTATTAAGTAGATTTCAATAATGATCGTTAATGTTAACTTTATTAAAATACCAAGAGTGGATCCTTTAATCTCAACTACTTAAATTAAAATTTGAACAATTAAAAATTACCAATTAAAGATTCAAACAACTAAAAGAAAAAATAAATAAAAAGACATTGTAGTGGACTTGTAATTACCTTAGCTTCCTCGTGGATACGATATTCGAACTCATCGAATTATACTACTTGTGGACAACCTGCTCTTGGGATTGCAACAATCAAAGTCACAACAAGTTTATGGCGCCGTTGCCGGGGAAGTATAATTTAATTTCAAGTCTATTTAATTTTGTTTATAGTTTATTTTTGTTTATTTTAATTTTTATTGCTTTTGTGTGTTTTTATTCTTTTGCATTTGCATTTGCATGAGCATTTGGTCACGTACACTTAGTGGGCGACTCATTCGAAATAACCCTTTATTTTTACAAAACATGGCGGAAGAACCCATCAAAGAAAATGAAGATGAAATTCAATCTCAACATGATCATGATAGACGAAGAACACTTAGAGATCACATGAATCCTACACGTACTAGTGCACCTTCATGTCTAGTTTTTCCCCCTGATGCATCTCATTTCAATTTTAAGCCTGGTATTATCCAACTTTTACCCAATTTTCATGGCTTAGATTCTGAAAATACATACATGCATTTACGAGGGATTGAAGAAGTGTGCAACACATATAATGATCTAAATTGTAGCATGAACACCATTCGACTTAAGCTTTTTCCTTTTTCTTTAAAAGATAAAGCTAAAACTTGGATACAAAATCTTAGATCGGGATCCATTTGAACTTGTGATGAATTGCAACAACAATTTTTGAAAAAGTTTTTTCCATCTCATAGAACAAATTCTTTCAAAAGGCAAATCATCACTTTCACTCAAAAACAAGGAGAAACTTTTTATCAGTGTTGGGATAGATACAAAGAATTGCTTAATCTTTGTCCACATCATGGTTTTGAAATTTGGAGAGTTGTTTCTCAATTTTATGAAGGCTTAACACCTAAAGATAGGCAAATGATTGAATTTATGTGTAATGGAACATTTGAAGATAAAGATCCAAATGAGGCAATTGAGTATCTCGATTCATTAGCTGAAAATGCTCAAAATTGGGACACTATAGGTACAATCGAACCATCAAACAAGATTCAATCTCCTACATCTGGTGGAGGTATGTACACTCTCAAAGATGAACATGATCTTCAAGCTAGATTTACCTCTTTGGCAAGAAAAGTTGAGGCACTTGAATTGAAAAAGAATGGTCAATTAAAATATGTTCAAGAAATCGCGTGTCACATCTGTGATACAAGTGATCACTTTACAAAAGATTGTCCCACTTTACCCTCTTTTAAAGAATGTCTCCATGAACAAGCCAATGTTTTGAACAATTTCAAAAGGCCAAATTTTGAACCATTTTCTCAAAATTACAATCCAGGTTGGCGAAATCATCCAAATTTTAGTTGGAGGAATGATAATGCTGCACAATTTTCACAACCACATTTCCAAAATCAACAAAATTTTCAAAATTATGCACCTCCACCTAAAATAAATTTGGAAGATACATTGAATTCTTTCATTGCAAAGCAAGAGTCTATCAATACTCAAACTGCTCAAACCATGACAGATTTGAAAGATACTCTTGCTAAATTTGCATCTGCACTTAATGTTAATGAAAAAGGTAAATTTCCTTCACAACCTCTGCCTAATCTCAAGGATCATCATTCACAAACTGGAACTTTTGGAACTCAACCGATGGATCAGGTAAAATCTGTTATTACCCTTCGAAGTGGTAAGGTTGTGGAAAAATCCATTTTTGAACCTTGTGAAGATGATGATAAATCAACTCCAAAGGGTAAGAAAGTGGAACCCATAACTTGCGAAGAGGAGGTTTAACAGACAGTGTCACCACCATTCCCTCATGCATTGAAAAATACAAAAAAATCAAATTTGAATTCTGATATATATGATATTTTTAAACAAGTAAAAGTTAATATTCCTTTATTAGATGCAATAAAACAGGTACCATCATATGCCAAATTTTTGAAAGACTTGTGCACTGTGAAAAGAAAATTGAATGTGAAAAAGAAAGCATTTTTAGCCGAACAAGTAAGTGCAATCATTCAAAATAATAATACTTTGAAATACAAAGACCCTGGTTGTCCTACTATTTCATGTATTATTGGAGAACGAAAGATTAAAAAAGCCTTGCTTGATCTTGGAGCTAGTGTGAATTTACTTCCATATTCAGTTTATCAAGAACTCAATCTAGGCGAGTTAAAACCTACTTCGGTAATACTTTTACTTGCCGATAGATCTGTTAAGGTGCCAAGAGGTATGGTAGAAGACGTATTGGTCCAAGTTGATAACTTTGTATATCCTGTCGATTTCATAGTTTTAGATACACAACCTATCGAAACTTGTAATGCAATTCATGTAATTCTGGGTCGTCCATTTTTAGCAACTTCTAATGCTCTTATAAATTGCAGGAATGGAATAATGAAGTTGTCATTTGGTAACATGACCTTGGAGCTCAATGTTTTTAATCTTTGTAAGCAATCACATGACAAAGGAGATGAAAGTGAAGATGAAAATCTTATTGAAACTCTTGTGGAAGAAAACATTCAAGAAGGGAGTACTCGTGATCAATTAGATATTTGTTCAATTGAAACTGTTAAAGAAAATATTGAAATTGATCTTAATGATTTTATCAGGTATCACTCGTTACCAGGATCAGAGAAAGAATTTGATGCAAAATATGAGAACAAAGACGAACCACCCATATTGGAGTTAAAACCCTTGCCAGAAGAATTGAAGTATGCATTTCTTGGAGAAGATGAAACAGATCCGGTGGTAATTTCTTCCAAACTAGAAAGTGATCAAGAAGGTAAATTAGTTGATATGCTTAAAAGACATAAAAATGCAATCTGTTGGACACTAAAAGATCTCAAGGGCATTAATCCACTAATTTGCACACACAAAATTCATTTAGAAGAAAATGCTAAAACATCTCAACAACCACAAAGGAGATTAAATCAACACATGAAAGATGTTGTGAAAACTTAAGTTCTCAAACTACTTGATGTTGGGATTATCTACCCTATTTCTGATAGTAAGTGGGTAAGCCCAACACAAGTAGTTCCAAAAAAATCTTGCATCACAGTGATAAAAAATGAAAAAGGTGAATTGTTAACAAGTCGAGTCCCATCTAGTTAGCGGATGTGTATTGATTATAGAAAATTAAATGACGCCACTAGAAAAGATCATTTTCCATTATCATTTTTGGATCAAATTTTAGAAAGAGTAGCAGGTCATCCATACTACTGTTTTCTTGATGGATATTCAGGTTATTATCAAATTCCCATTGCACTCGAAGATCAAGATAAAACTACATTCACATATCCTTTCGGAACATTTGCATTTAGAAGGATGTCATTTGGATTATGCAATGCCCCAGCAACATTTCAATGATGTATGCTAAGCATTTTTTGCGACATGGTTGAAAATTTTTTGGAAATTTTCATGGATGATTTAACTGTCTTTGGGAATAAATTTGATAATTGTCTTGAAAATTTGGAAAAAGTTTTAAAAAGATGCGAAGAAAAAGATCTTATTTTAAATTGGGAAAAATGTCATTACATGATTACTTCTGGAATTTTTTTGGGACATGTCGTGTATGTCATGGAATTGAAGTTGATAAAGCAAAAGTTGATGTCATTGCCAATTTACCACCTCCAAAAACCATTAAAGAAATTCGCTCATTTTTGGGACATGCTGGATTTTATAGGAGGTTTATAAAGGACTTTAGTTTAATCTCTAAACCCATTTGTAACTTCTTAACAAAAGACACTGCATTTGAGTGGACTCAAGAATGTCAAAATGCTTTTGATAAAATCATTCGACATTTAACATCAGCTCCTATCATGCAACCTCCTGATTGGTCTTTACCATTTTAAATCATGTGCGATGCGATTGATTATGCAGTTGGTGCAGTATTGGGTCAAAGAAGAAACGGTAAGCCTTATGTGATATATTATGCAAGTAGAACTTTAAACAATGCTCAAATGAATTACTCCACAACTGAAAAAGAACTACTTGCTGTAATATTTGCATTAGATAAATTTCGTTCTTATTTGATTGGATCAACGACTATTGTGTTTACTGATCATTCTGCTATTAGATATTTGTTGACCAAACAGGATGCAAATCCACGACTGATACGATGGATTTTGTTGCTCCAAGAATTTGACATTGTGATCAAATATAAAAAAGGAACTGAGAATGTCGTAGCCGATCATTTATCGAGACTAGTAACAGGATCATCTTGTGAAATGACACCAATTAATGATAATTTTCCTGATGAACATCTATTTTCAGTTACTACTACACCTTGGTTTGCTAACATAGTAAATTTTCTTGTGACAGGAAAAATGCCACCGCAATGGAGTTCTCAAGATAAAAGAAAATTTTTGAATGAGGTAAAAAACTTTTATTGGGATGATCCGTATCTAGTTCAAGTATTGTCCGGATCAAATTTTTCGACGTTGCATACCCGACAATGAGGTAAGTAGTGTCATTAAATTTTGTCATTCAGAAGCATGCGGAGGACATTTTTCTTCAAAGAAAACGGCTGCAAAAATCTTGCAGTGTGGATTTTATTGGCCCACTTTGTTTAAAGACACCCACGAAATCTGCAAGATCTGTGAAAATTGTCAAAAATTGGATGCGATTTCAAGAAGAAACATGATGCCTTTGAATCCTATCATTGAAATTGAAATCTTTGACTGTTGGGGAATTGATTTTATGGGATCTTTTCCACCGTCGTTTGGATACTTGTATATTTTAGTTGCAGTTGATTATGTTTCCAAATGGATAGAGGCAATTCCATGTCGAACAAATGATCATAAAATCGTCATCAAATTTTTAAAAGAAAATATGTTTAGTAGATTTGGAATTACTCGAGCCATGATAAGTGATGAGGGAACTCACTTTGTTAATAAACCATTTGCTTTCATTAATGAAAAAATATGGTATTAGTCATAAAGTAACTACTCCTTATCATCCTCAAACAAATGGACAAGTTGAATTAGCTAATAGGGAGATAAAGCAAATTTTGGAAAAAACTGTTAACTCAAATAGAAAAGATTGGTCTCTGCGACTTAATGATGCACTTTGGGCATATCGAACAGCTTTTAAAACATCATTGAATATGTCTCCCTATAGGTTGGTTTATGAAAAACATTGTCATTTGCCTGTGGAATTGGAACATAAAGCTTATTGGGCGATCAAAACTTTAAATTCAAGCATAGATGATGCCAACAAATTGCGTAAATTGCAACTTAATGAACTTGATGAACTCAGAAATGACGCGTATGAGAATTCAAGGATTTATAAAGCAAAATTCAAATTATTTCATAATAAAACAATTCTAAGAAAATCTTTTGAGATTGGTAAAAAAGTTTTGCTTTATAATTCTCGACTTCACATATTCCCAGGAAAATTACGATCAAGATGGACAGGCCCATATGTTGTAAAGCATGTGGATATTGAAAATCCTAAAAATGGTGATATTTTTAAAGTAAATGGACAAAGGCTTAAACCATTTTTAGAAAATGAAATCTTTCAAGAAGAGTTTATTTCCCTTTCTGATCCTTGATTTTTTTATTTTTTTGGTGTTGCATTTAAGTTTGTTTGTTTTTATTTCAGGTTTTCTTAATCTTTTTATTTTTCCTGTCAAATGGCGGATAATGATACTCCGTGACTCTCATAGTCGGTTAAATCAGTTTCCCACAACTGTTGATACAAAAATAAAAAAATAAAAAAAATCATTTCTTTTCTTTTCAAAATGGATGAAATTCTCTAAAAAATTTGTAAATATTTTCCCTCTGTTTCTGAAAATGTTATAAGAAAAATTTATGCAGGAAGGTGTGAAAGATTGAGATTGCTAATGCAAAAAGGAATTCCAGAAGATATTCGTCTTGTAATAGAAGCTAAGGTCCGATTAGGAGGAGAAGTTCCACAATCATTGCTCATTCGGTATTTGCCTGGATTAGGAAAAAGCACTTATGCGAAAAAACGAAGGGCCAAAAGTTTAGGGGTTTGTCATAAGTGTGCAAGATGGACTTGTGACAAACAATGCAGATCTTTGGGATGTGTTTGCAATAACAGAGAAGATAAAATTGGTTTCATTAAGAATGGGCTGAGTAAGGAGTCTTTAGATAACATCTTATTGACTCTTGAGACGCATTCTAGTAAACATGTGCATATTGAACTTCTCCGTTTATGGAAACAATTCCAAGATGAGCGTCATAGTCTTGGGAATCCGACTAAAAAAGACCCTGTTTGCCAATTTATAAGAAAATTGGATGGGAAGCATATCCTCGACTCATAGAAGGCGTTGAAGCCGTTTCTCGGACGTAAAACCAGAGAAAAATTGTGAGCCACAATCACACTACTGTTTATATGCATGTGTGTCATTATTGTTTTTACTATTTATTCTGTTTACAGCTTTGACCCATAGTTTTGTCATGATAACATATTACCCCTATAAAATCTCACATCTTTCTCTCTATTTTCGCAGACAAAAAAAGAAAGTAAAAAATGGCTGGATCTTCTGCACAAACATTGAAAAATATTTGTGTATTTTGTGGGTCGAGTCCTGGAAAAAATGAAGTGTTTGTAGAAGCAGCGAATAATCTTGGAAAGATATTGGCTGAGAGAAAAATTCACTTGGTATATGGGGGAGGTAATATTCGGTTAATGAGATCTGTTTCAACATCTGCTCATCTTGGAGGTAGTCAGGTTTTGGGTATTATTCCTACAGCTTTAGCTGAATGAAATATTACAGGTGTTACGATTGGGGAGGAATTAAAAGTTTTTTCTATGTATGAAAGAATCACTCAAATGATTGAAAATTCTGATGCTTTTATCGCACTACCAGGTGGTTTTGGTACATTAGAAGAAATTTTTCACACTGTTTCTTGGGCACAACTTAATATCCATAATAAACCTGTGGGCTTGTTGAATATCAATAATTATTATGACAGTTTGTTGACATTTCTTGATAAAGTTGTGGAACAGAATTTCATTTCAGAAAATTCACGATTGATGCTCATCTGTGCTTCGACTGCCGACCAATTAATTGATGATTTGGAAGCTTTTGTTCATAAGCCTGATCCGATGATAACAAAGATCAATTGGTCGCAATCAAGCAGTAAGAAAAGGAAGTTGGATCATTGATTCAAAAGTCGTGGATTGGTTTGCGTTTGTTTCAGTTTGTTATTTTCAATAAAATTCCAGGTGATATCTATTTCATTATGTACTCTTTATTAATAGTTATTTTGACATTAGGGACAATGTCATATTCTGATTAGGGGAAGAACAAACTTATAAAAAAAAATTAAAAAAAATTAAAAATATATATATTATTTTAAAATAAAATCATGTTTATTGTTTGTATCTTATTAATTTTTGCAAAAATGTCATACATTACATGTTTGAAAGATTTAAATTAGAACATGCATTAATCTATTTAAGAATGTTTAAATTTTTATTTAAAAAAAAAGTCAATTTTAATATTCTGATCAATATAAAAATATGATTTATGAAATCTTTTTGAGTGATTAACCATTGTGATAAAATCAGGTATTAAAGTATATGGCCCAGGATATACCTTATAAGAGTGCCTAAAATTTTAAACTCACACATATTTTGTGAGTGAGTGGAGAGGACTGAGAAAACAGCTTTCGAGCCTTTATTGATCATGAGAGAGACTATCTATTGTTTAGATCTTGAGTTCTTATTTTGAAAAAAGAAATGATATTTTCTGAAAAAAAAGGAGAAAAATACAAAAAGAAAGATATTGAAGATCTATGTAATTTTTAAGTTATATGCTACCACCCATATATCTCTCATAAAAAAAAAAGAAAAAGAGAAATTTATTGTACAAATTAAATAAATATGTGGTCAAGAAGCATAAACTTAGTCTGATTCCATGATGTTATGAAAAATATATATATATATATATAAATATATCAGGAAAAAATATATAATAAGAACAACTAGATTTTGAATCAATGGATTTTCTATCTTTTGATTAGTTTGGCTCGTTTGTCTGTCTGCATTCTGTAAACCATTTTTCTGAGCATTTATCTGTATTCCAACTCCATGAGAGAAATCGTTGCCACAAATTGAAACATTTATTAACCTGTGAGGATATGGAGTTGACACTCTTACTAGGAATTTCTGAAGGCCGTGTACATTTAACTATCTGAAATAAGCTTTGAATTGATCATCTCAAATCATTTCATAAATTAAAATTATGATGATCTTGATATAACTTTGACAGTTTTCAAATTTAATTTAAACACTTAGATAGTTCTGATTACATTTCTATTTAAATTAATCAATATGTTTTGTATTGTCATTAACGCTTAAATTGATAGGGACTAGCAATAAGCTGGTTGGGAGGTGTGATAAACATAAAAATTGTACATTAATTAAATGTTTTATAATATAAATATATAGTTTTTGTTTTATTAAATGTTTAAATATTATATGTTTTATAATAAATTGTATAAAATATAAGTTGTTGTGTAATTACAAGTTTTTACTATTTTTTACAGGTTCGATAAAACAAGAATAAACTTAGCGTTGCAAATGGGATTAAGATGATTCTTGGACCTGTAGAAAGTTGATGTTAATATCTACAATATTGGTGGCAAGCATGAGATAAAAATCATCTCACAATTAGGATTAAATTAAGCAACAAATAAAGTTAAGAAAGGAGTGGCAGTTTTACAATGCTTTAATATTTTGACCATATCTCTCAAATTACTGGGTCAAATGGTTTGAAAAAAATACCACAACTAGACAACTGAATTATCCACATGTTTTTTTTATGTGAAGAAGCAAATTCGGAGAAGAAGATTTTCAAAAGTGATGTGTAATATAATATAATATCTTGGAACATCAATGAAGACTTATGTGTAAAAAATAATATTTTATTTGTGGTTGTCTCCCCAAATTTGGCTATAAATAGGGGTGCATTGTAATGTATTGAGATATCCCTTATTCTATAAACAAACCTTTGAGTTCATAATATTTCTCTCTATATTTTTCCTTTATTTCTTCATTTAAATTTAATTAGCATGTTAATTTCATATTCAAAGTTTTACACTTTGAATAATGAATAGCTAACTTCCTAATGTTGAGATGAAAAGGTGAAACTCTTGGCATGATAATAAGGTTACTAAAAGGTAAGAATCTATGTTTTATATTATTTAATCATTATTTATTGTTTATGTTATATTTATTTCTTTAAGCATTTTTATACCCTACTTATAAGTGGGAGTTTTGATTTATTGTTGCTATATGTTACACTAAATTCTTGGAACCATTTAAATGTTAGTTTGGTATTACCAACCATTTAAAGTGGATGCCTTGATTTATTATATATGAATATATTATAATATTAAATTACTTGGAACCATTTAAATGTTTGTTTGGTTTTACCAACCATTTAAAGTGGGAACCTTGATTTACTATATATAAATATATCATAATATTAATTTCTTGGTACCATTTAAATGTTAGTTTGGTTTTACCAACCGTTTAAAGTGGGAACCTTGATTTAGTGTTTAAAATATATATATAGCACAATAAATACTTGACAACATTTATAAGTTTTGGTATATATTATATACTTATAAGATAATAATATATAACATAATATAAATATGATTATTTAATATATTGGAACCATATTATTAAGTGGATTTCAATAATGTTCGTTAATGTTAACTTTATTAAAATACCAAGAGTGGATCCTTAATCTCAACTACTTAAATTAAAATTTGAACAATTAAAAAATATCAATTAAAGATTCAAACAACTAAAAGAAAAAATAAATAAAAAGACATTGTAGTGGACTTGTAATTATCTTAGCTTCCTCGTGGATACGATATTCGAACTCATCGAATTATACTACTTGTGGACAACCTGCTATTGGGAGTGCAACAATCAAAGTCGCAACAGTAATAGACCATGAACGAAATACAATTCAGATATATCAAGTTTCTTGAGATTTTTCTCTCAAATTGCAGGCATTTTGCTTTGTTCTTCACAAAATCAAACTTATCAAAGATTGCATCTTTGTGGCGTTTGTCAATTGTTTTCGCACGGATTGTCAAAACAAGTTCTTTGAAGGTTCTTATGAAATTCGATTGTTATTATCGTTGATATTTGTTGCTAAGTGTTAATCGCTTAGAGGTGAATATCACAAATCGTTGCTTGTTTCAAAAGATCGGGACAACACAATCGATCTTTGTTCGTTATTGAATTGAGGGCGTGATTCTAATTAATCGTGTTTGCTTCTCATTAGTACGAGGATTCGTATCATTTGGTATCAGAGCATTTGGTTCTCTTTGATTCAAGTAAGTTATCATTGCTATTTTCAGATCTGTTTAAAATTTCGTTCTATTCTCAAATCTGTGTTATCCTTTCGTTGCTATTTTCAGATCTGTATAAAATTTCGTTCTGTTATCAGATCTGTATTATACTTTCGCTTCTGTTTTCAGATCCGTATTATCCTTTGTATTGTTGTAAGATCTGCGTTATTCTAGCATTTTTGGTTTTGCGCAGTCCAAGTGAGACAGTTGCAAGTGTCCACGAGTTGAATCTTGTTAAGTTTGATATACAAATATAAATATTGATCACACTTTTGAGAAAACTATCACATTAGAGTGAAAATATTTGAGTGCGAGCGTTATTTCTTTGGAGTGATCGTGAGAATTTGGGTGAAGAATATATTTTATTTCTACTAACATTTTCTTGCAGGTACAAAATCTGAAAGTAAAATGGAGAGGGAGGTAGGAGATAATTCGAACAAGGGGTTGTCTAAGGTCCAAATGGAGGCGTTATTTGGTCATTTTAGTAGGATGATGAGGGCCGAGTTGGATCCTTTACATGAGAGGTTGGATAGGCTTGAGGTTAGTAATAGCGAAAATAAATCTAAGCCTAAAGGTTTGGGTAGAGGCGAAGAAGAAGAAGATGAATATGATTTGGGAGGAGAAGAGGAGAGTCAAAACGAGAACTGGGGTAGGAACGGAAGAGGTAGAGGGTTTGGTAGAGGAAGAAGAGAAGCCGTACGAGGTAGGTACGATGATGAGAATAGGGAAGATGGTAACATAGGTAGCATTAAGATGAAAATTACGTCGTTCCATGGTAAGTCAGACCCAGAGGCTTATTTAGAATGGGAAAATCGAGTTGAATTTGTTTTTGATTGTCACCAATATTCTGAACTCAAAAAGGTTAGGTTGGCAGTGGTTGAGTTTGTTGATTATGCACTTATTTGGTGGGATCAATTATTGACCACTAAGAGAAGATGCAATGAGAGGTCTATAGAAACTTGGGCTGAGATGAAGAGCGTAATGAGGAAGAGGTTTGTACCAAATCACTATTATAGAGATATGTTTAAAAGGTTACAAACTTTGAGACAGGGTGTGAAGAGTGTTGAGGACTACTTTAAAGAGTTGGAAGTTGTCATGATTAGAGCAAACATAGAAGAGGATCGTGAGGCTACTATGGCTCGTTTCCTGTGTGGTTTGAACAGGGAGATTCAAGACCAAGTGGAGCTTAGGCACTACTTGGATATAGATGAGATGGTGCAGATGGCAATAAAAGTGGAGCAACAACTGAAGAGGAGAGGAATTGGTCGCACCACTCAAGTGGGGAATGCATCAACACCTTGGCGTTCCAACGTTGTTAAACGTGAAGAAGGCAAAGTTGTGACCAAGTCCAAAGTTGACATTAAACAGGAGGCGCCTAAGAATGTAGTGCAAGGTAAACCTGAAACTCCTATTAATCGTTCTAGAGATATCAAATGTTTTAGGTGTCAAGGAGTTGGACATATTGCTAGCCAATGTCCCAACAAAAGGGTGATGGTGTTGAATACTTATGGGGAGTATGAATCTCATAGTGAGGGAGATGATGGAGAGGATGAAGATGAAATTCCTGCATTAGAGGATCCTGATGAGGGATATGAAGCAGTTGTGGTTGAGGCATTAGTGACTAGGCGTATCATGAGTGCCCAAGTCAAATAAGAGGAGACAAATCAGCGGGAAAACTTGTTCCATACTTGATGTTTTGTCAGTGGCAAGGTTTGCAACATTATTATAGATGGAGGAAGTTGCACCAATGTGGCTAGTAGTGAGATGGTAGAAAAGTTGGATATACCTACGTTAAAGCATCCTCAACCATATAGGCTTCAATGGTTGAATGATTGTGCGGAAGTGAAGGTGACAAAACAAGTGTTGGTTTCTTTTTCGATTGGGAAGTATGTTGATGAGGTGTTGTGTGATGTGGTGCCAATGCATGCTTGTCATATTTTGTTAGGGAGACCATGGCAATATGACAGACAAGTGACACATGATGGGTTTAGGAATAGATATTCTTTTGTACTCAAGAAAGAACCCATTGTTTTACTTCCTTTGCCCCCAAAGCAAGTGTTGGAGGACCAATTGAAAAAAAAAAAGAGAGAAGAGGCCGAAAAAAAGAGTGAGAACAAAAGTGAGATGGCCCTTGAACGAAAAGTTGAGATGGCTGAAAGAAAGAGAAATAAAAAAGGTGAAATAGCCATACAAAACAAAAAAGAGAAGAAAGAAATTGAGAGGAAAGAGGCAAAAAAGAAAACATATATGGCCCAAAAAGGTGAGTTGAAACATTTAATGCACACACATGAACCACTTGTGTTGATTCTTTACAAGGAGATTCTCCTTAATACAAGTGACATAGCCGGGTCCCTTCCGAGCATTATTGTTTCACTTTTGCAGGAATTTGAAGATGTGTTTCCGGAAGAGTTACCTCAAGGCTTACCACCATTGAGGGGAATCGAGCACCAAATCGATTTCGTGCCGGGAAGTGCATTGCCAAATCGTCCAGCCTATAGGAGCAATCCGAAGGAGACTAAGGAACTTCAGCGGCAGGTAAGTGAATTGTTAGATAGGGGTTTTGTGCGTGAGTCCATGTCACCTTGTGTTGTACCTGTTTTACTAGTTCATTAGAAAGATGGCTCATGGCGTATGTGTGTAGATTGTAGAGCAATCAATAACATAACCATTAAGTATAGGCATCCCATACCTAGACTAGATGATATGTTAGATGAATTGCATGGTGCTTGTATCTTTAGCAAAGTTGATTTGAAGAGTGGTTATCACCAAATTAGGATGAGAGAATGTGATGAGTGGAAAACTGCATTTAAAACCAAATATGGGTTATATCAGTGGATGGTCATGCCTTTTGGCTTAACTAACGCTCCTAGCACCTTTATGAGGTTAATGAATCATGTTTTGCGTGCACACATAGGGAAGTTTGTTGTGGTTTATTTTGATGATATCCTAGTGTATAGCAAAAACTTGGATGAGCATGTTAACCACTTGAGACTTGTGATAATCACAATAAGGGCTGAAAATTTGTATGCTAACTTAAAGAAATGTGATTTTTGTACAAGCAAGCTTGTCTTTCTTGGTTTTGTGGTAAGTTCACAGGGAATACAAGTGGATGAAGATAAGGTAAGTGCTATTCGAGATTGGCCAACTCCTGCTACTATTGGTCAAGTCCGAAGTTTTCATGGTCTAGCAAGCTTCTATAGGAGGTTTGTAAAGGATTTCAGCACATTGGCAGCACCGATGACAGCGGTGATTAAAAAAAATGTTCCATTCCATTGGGGCGAGGAGCAAGAGAAGTTTTTTAATATTATTAAACAAAAATTAATTAATGCTCCTTTACTTGTTTTGCCGGATTTTTCTAATACTTTTGAAATTGAATGTGATGCTTCAGGTATAGGTATTGGTGGGGTTTTGATGCAAGGAGGACGACCAGTGGCGTACTTTAGTGAGAAACTCAATGGATCAGCGCTGATCTATCCAATGTATGACAAAGAGTTGTATGCGCTTGTGAGGACTTTGGAGATGTGGCAACACTACTTGAGGCCTAAGGAGTTTGTGATCCATACGGATCATGAGTCTCTAAAGTATCTTAGGGGACAACAGAAACTGAATAAGTGGCATGCCAAGTTGGTGGCGTTGATAGGAACATTCCCCTACATAATCAAGTACAAACAAGGTAAGGAAAATGTAGTGGCCGACGCACTATCACGGAGGTACGTACTAATCTCTACCTTGGAGTCGAAAATTTTGGGGTTTGAGCATGTGAAAGAGTTGTATTTGTTGGATGAGGATCTTAAGGAGATATTTGAAAAATGCATGCATAGTCCACATGATAAATTTTATTTGCATAATGGGTTTTTATTTAGAGAAGATAGATTGTGCATTCCTAAGTCATCAATTCGTGAATTACTTGTGAGGGAGGCACATGGAGGTGGTTTGATGGGGCACTTTGGTGTGGCTAAAACTTTGAGTTCTTTGCATGAACATTTTTATTGGCCACATATGAAACGTGATGTTGAACGTGTTTGTGAAAGGTGCATAACTTGTAGACAAGCTAAGTCGAGAACACAACCATATGGATTGTATACACCACTTCCTGTTCCTAGTGAACCTTGGGTTGATATTTCTATGGATTTTGTTTTGGGGTTGCCTAGGACTAAGAAGGGGAGGGATTCAATATTTGTTGTTGTTGATAGATTCTCGAAGATGGCACATTTTATTGCTTGTCATAAAACCGATGATGCATCAAATATTGTGGATTTGTTCTTTAAGGAAGTTGTTAGGTTGCATGGTATGCCTAGGACTATTGTATCTGACCGTGATGTTAAATTTTTGAGTTACTTTTGGAAAACTTTGTTGGCTAAACTTGGCACAAAACTATTGTTTTCTACTACATGTCATCCTCAAACGGATAGACAAACTGAAGTTGTTAATAGGATTCTAGAAACACTTTTGCGCGCTATACTTAAAAAGAACTTGAAAAATTGGGAAGATTGCTTGTCATTTGTGGAGTTTGCTTATAATCGTAGCATGCATTCTACTACGAATTATTCACCATTTGAGATTGTTTATATGGTTTTAACCCTTTAACTCCTTTGGATTTGATGTATTTGCCTGTGAGTGAAAGGTTGAACATGGATGGTAAGAAGAAGGCTGAATTTGTTAGGAGTTTGCATGAGAAGGTCAAGGCTAACATTGAGAAGAAAAACTTACAATACACGAACCAAGCCAACAAAGGGAGGAAAAAGATGGTTTTTGAAAAGGGAGATTGGGTGTGATTGCACTTAAGGAAGGAAAGATTTTCCAGAGAAGCGACGTTCGAAGCTCCTACCTAGGGGTGATGGACCATTTCAAGTGCTTGAAAAGATTAATGACAATGCCTACAAACTAGATTTACCAGATGAGTACAATGTCAGTTCCACTTTTAATGTTAGTGATCTTTCGTAGTTTGATGTAGGAGATAATCAAGATTTGAGGACAAATCCTTTTCAAGAAGGGGAGGATGATGCAAACGTGGTTGGTCAAACACCAAAAAAGGCATGGGAGTCGTTGGAGTTGCCTGAAAGACCTATAACGAGGGGACGTAGCAAGAAGTTTAAAGAAGCACTTCAAGGATTCATGGTGAGCTACAAAGGAAGTTCAACAAATGGGGTGTCTAAATTAGAGGAGCTTGGGGAACATGGACACAATAATGGAAGTGTTTGGAATGTCATTCAAGTGATAAAAGACCAAGAAGACAGCAACTAACACGCACCCGCGCAAGAAAGACGCGCAGCCGCGCGCATATAGCAGCACTAGGCGCGCCACTGCGCGCCCATGCGCGCGCCACCGCGCGTAAACCCGCGCCACCGCGCGCGCTCCGTGCTGGTCCTGGACAGAATCTCGCGCGCCACCGCGCGAGATCATGCGCATCCGCGCGCCCTGCCCTGTAGAAATTGTTCACAACTTTCTTTATGACTTTTTACACTACTTTTTATGGTTTTTTGTTGATTATTTAAGCCTTGTAATAGATCATGAACGAAATACAATTCAGATATATCAAGTTTCTTGAGATTTTTCTCTCAAATTGCAAGGCATTTTGCTTTGTTCTTCACAAAAATCAAACTTATCAAAAATTGCATCTTTGTGGCGTTTGTCAATTGTTTTCGCACAGATTGTCAAAACAAGTTCTTTGAAGGTTCGTATGAAATTCGATTGTTATTATCGTTGATATTTGTTGCTAACTGTTAATCGCTTAGTGGTGAATATCACAAATCGTTGCTTGTTTCAAAAGATCGGGACAACACAATCGATCATTGTTCGTTATTGAATTGAGGGCGCGATTCTAATTAATCGTGTTTGCTTCTCATTCATACGAGGATTCGTATCATCGGGTTTTGTGTACAAGGGCTGACTTGATCTTGGCTTGTGGTCAGAGCTAGCCAGGGACATGGTTCAGTCGAGGGGTGAGCCTTAACCAGGTTGGGGCTCGAGTCGTGATGGTTGGGAGGAGTCTTACTCAACTAGGACTCCTACCCGAGAGAAGAGGATAGCGCGCAGACTTGCACGGCTGGTGCAGGGTGGTGGGCTCTATCCAGAGCTCACGGGCTGGGCTAGGGTGTCTCATTAGGGTCCTAAAAAGGTGCACTAGAGGTTGGTTTGGGTTTTGGGGCGTCGGCTAGGTCCCTAGGCGCATGAAACTAGAGTCCATGCAATTTGCAACTCTCGGCCAGCATAGGTGGGGAGTGGGGGCTTTGGTTTCTGGGTTTGGGATGGTTTCTAAGAGAACTAAGGGTCCAGTAGGGTACTCTAGTGGGTTCGTCAGAGTTTGGTTCAACATGGTTCGAGGGCGACTCGAGAAAATCGAAAGATGGGTCGGGGTCAAAGTTTATAGGTCATAATAGGGTTTTTCAAATTAAAATAAATCAAAAAATGGCTCACGGGGGTCGAGTCGTGTTTATAAGGGATAAAATAATATAAAAAGACTAAGTTTTGAATTTATGAATTTTATATTAAAGTTTGGGATTTTTTTGGATTAAAAGACCGTCAAAACGATTAATCATGAATTAATTAAAAAGCCAAGTTTTTAAGCTAAATAAAATTATGAAAATTTTAATTTAAGCTTAAATAATTATTTGGGACTTGTTAGAGCCAATAAAATCATGAAAAAAGTCAAAACGTAAAATGTCACGTCCAGGGGTAAAACGATCTTTTTACACCTAAAAATTAGTAAACGTCGTGGCAGTGCTCTAAATGTTATTTTTATGTTATTATGATTATTTGTAAATGTTTATGAAATTTTATATTATGAAATTATGAGTTTTAAATGTCTATTGGATTTTTATGATATAAGGAAGACATTTAAAAGACATGTTGCATGCTTGGTTTCAAAAGCAAAAAAGTTATGTTATGCATGATTTTTATAAATTTATGAGAACGTAAACATTGAAGGAAGTGAAGTAATTGGGACTATTGAGGTATGAGGTTTGAGGTAAGAATGAAAATATCGTGAGGGGAGAAGACCCTAGAGGGAGCCCATTTTTGGGAAAAGGCCCCAGAGGGAGCCCCGACGATCGTATTCTATTCGAAAGAGGATAGGCCATGGCCCAGTTGATCGGTGAGAGTGTTGCTTATGTCCCCCGCCGCCCAGTACCGCGGTTTCATGTAGATGGATCCATCGACTTTTTGAGGTTTGAGGAAAGTCACAATTAACGATCTGAATTCAATAAAGGAAAAATGAAAATTTTTATGATCATGAAAAAGGTTTTATGTCATGTCATGTTGAGGAAAAAGAAAGAAAAAGGTTAAGGTTTATGTTTGCATATCATGAAAAAGTTATTTTTACGTAAAAGTATTTTCACTGTTGCATGCGATTTTATACGTATTATTTGTTATAAAGGTTATAGTGTGTTGAGTCTTTAGACTCACTAGCCGTGATGGATGCAGATGAGTTTGAGGGATGTCTTGATGGATGAACTGACTGGACTGAAGGTACACACAACCCGAGGATCTTAAGCCTATTTATTTATGTTTTTGAGAGATTTTGAGATGTTTAGTATGGACTATACTTTTCAAATTTATTGTTTTTTAAGTTTGGTAATCGTTTGACGATTTCATTTTTATGACTATTTCACTTGACTTTTAAAATGCTAGTTGGTTGATGTTTTATTTTAATGGGTAAAATATTTTAATAAAAATATTTTCATGGATGTTGAGGGTTCGGCCTAGTGGGTAGGTTTTTTTTTTAAAAAAAAATTAATACTTTTAAAGTAATAAAAAGGGGAGACGTTTCAAATGCGGTGCTAGTACGCAGAGTTTTCATGTTGTCCCGGGTCAAAGGACTATTGTTGTACAACCACAACCGCTGACATTTCCACTCGATGAGTGATAACCACTTGAAATATCCGAGGAAGGGTTGTTCAGTGCATCATTAAATGATCACCTATATATATGAATGGACGTCTCCATGCTATTACAAATGAAACATGTGGTTTTACATTACATATGCTAGTCTCAAGCTCAAATGACATTTATCCTTATTTTAGGTGATTGATACAATTTGAAGCATGTTTAGAATATACGAAACACTTCCTAATGAGTTTCATGAAATTACGTTGTGAAGCAAACCTCGTGGTACCTATTGTATATTCAAATGTTTTATTTATGCTGCTTGCATGAATATACAGTAAAATAAATATCACAATTCGATAAAACAGTAAAATATTATTAAAATAAATATTATTTTTATATAAGAGTCAATAAACAAAGTCACAAGTTAACTCGTTGCACACCTACTGTAAGGCCCGAGATTTTATCATTTTAATCTGAGATTATTTAATTTATGATTTTGGAATGTGGAGGATTGAAATTGAATTAAAAAAAAAATTGTGAGGGCCGATTTGCAAATAGTGAAAAGTTGAGGGACTAAAGTGCAAATATGGAAATTTGAGGGGACACTTGTCACGCATGCATTTGAGATATATATATTAGGTAAAGTGTCAATTGAATTCAGAATTTCAGCAACGAAGATCGAGAATTCCTCCAGAGAATCTTTAAGATTTCTTTTCTTTAGAAATTTTATTGTACGAGAACCGGTTATCAGAATTTAAATCCGAACACGGTGTAGCGATCCTCGTATCGACAGCTACTACTGGACGTAAGTTTTATTGAGTTCTGTTATCATTTGAAAATATGATGTTGTAGGAATTTGATACAATTCATATATGATGTTCTTGACATGTTAGAAATCGTAGAATCGAAGTCAGACCGAAGAACGGATTTATTATGGAATTGTTATGATTTTCTGATTATATCGATTGAAAATCAGACAGATTTGGATTATTGATTGATTATGGATTGTATTATATATGGGTTATGATTTGTAATTGATATCTGGTGATATTGTGTTGACGGGAATATTGAGATTGTGCCGTTATGTCGTTGATTTGAATTAAATTCAGACTGATCAGATTCTGTATTGACTTGGGAATGGAATATTGATATTATGATTCTCGATATGTCATTTCAGATTTACAGGGACAATCTTGAATTCAGAACTTCCAGTTATTCAGACCGAGACTACGAATGAAAGGTATAAGTCAATGTGGTATTGGGAGATCGACTCAAGTAGGATATACTTGGGTTTCCCTAAATCACATACTTATTGTTGTTATATACATTGATTTGATTTTATATGCTGTTCTATTGATTTATAGGAAGCATGTATTAGATGAGTATTAGACGAGTGATCTTGTGACAGAAGTGCCTGATAGTGGTGGGATCGCCACGGGCACATTGCATGATGTCATAAGATAGTGTATTGGCGATAGTGCCATAGTCTGTGACGGATAGGTCAAGACACCGGATGTTTGGTTATATCGACGTGGATAGAATCAGAGTTTCTTCTATTACTGTTGGTCGATATAGGAATACCAACGTCTGGAAACCGGGATCCCTAGACTAGGATTGAGTCTAATCTGAGTCGTGGAGTCACGAGCATTGTCGACAGTTTTTGAGAAGGGCCTAAAACTCCTTTCTTGAAAATTTGCGGAAAAATTTAAAATTTTCTTTTTAAAAGAACTTAAATGGCCTCATTCATAAAATCACTGGTGAATCAAGTCCAATATTTCAAAATATTGCAGCGGAAGAAAATCAAAGTTTTGCCAACAACAACGATTTAAAAATATCCAACAACTGATAAAAATTGTTTGCGAAGAAAATAACAACTGCTGCTCTGAGGTCCTCGGGTGCCACTACTGCCGACCCAAGCTGGCTCACTGGTCCCCGCCCTCGGCCCTGGCCTCATCAGTACCTACAACAATCAAGTCTAGTGAGCCTAAAGACTCAGCATGCATAAATCGCAGGTAACGAGTAAAAATCTGAATTTAAAATATGCATGAGATAAAATATCATGTCCTGAGGCATACTGAAAATAATCTGTACTGAGCAATTATAATACGTGCATAACTGAACTGGAAGTCACTGTAAAAATATTTGCTCCTTGGAGCCTGTACTGAAATATCTGATAAAATTTTCTGTTGAGATTATGTTTTACGCCTGTGGCCACTGCACTAAGCTGAACTGATCGGTAACTGGCTACCGGGGAGGCTGAAACTGAACTGAGCTGGCCGGTCACTGGCGACCGGGTGGTACCATACTGAACTGATCGGTCACTGGCGACCGTATAAAAATAACACTCCGACATAGTGAATGAACCACAAGCCATATCGCATAAATCTCAAAAATAATCATTTTCTATTTAATGCACGTAAAATAATTAACTGGCATAATGAAAATTCCTGTAATTTTACCAACTGGAGTGGATTGGATCGTTCCCAGGCTCGCTGCAACCTAACTGTGCCATGAAAAATATGCAATAGCTTAAACTTGACCAACTACGCAATTTACGTTCAAAAGATGCGACTATGGAGCCTAATGACTTCGCATTTAATCATGACTCCGAGTCAACTTGAACCGACACTGAACCGACGTATAGTCATGATTAAAATACGCTGAAAAAATCATAAAATAATGCTCCTAAAATGATAGGGTCGAAATCTAGGTGGAATGGAGGCCAAAACACGAAACGCTCTTTCGAGAGTCAATTTGGCATATTGCACCGTAAATTCTCGTACGACCTCAAATATGATCCAAATGACGAACGGTCAAAAACATGACCTTCCTAACTCAATGAGGCACTATCCAGTCAAAGGCCATGGGCTAAAAGCCAACCAAGAACTCAAACGACGCTTCTGAACAGCAGCATACTTGCTGTCAAAAAAAATACAGCAGCTGCGCACTACAAGACTTGCATTGGTTTCGAGACTATCGGCCATTAGGGGCGTGAACCACCAACCAGAGACTCTTACCAACATCCCAAGGAATGATTTGAACCATGGCTAAGGGCCCTAGGCCAGCCACAATCCGCATCACACCAAATCTTAACCGAAGGGTCCAACCGAGAGCAACGTGCATGCGTGTGTAGTGTTTATGCTATGATCGATGTCTTGCGTCGTTCCAGTGGCCATTTGATTGACCATGGCACGATCTAGACATCTAGGAGCATGATATGAACCGTGGCTAAGGACCATAGGCCAACCAAGATCCACACCAAGCCACAAAAGAAACGAACCATATGCTGAAAATGGAAGGGCCGAATGGGGAAAGGGGCTGTTCTTGTTGATTATTTAAAAACCGATGAGCCATGGACCAAGCCACCAAAAGGGCAACTTAGTCACGTCTTAGACATGCTAGGGAAGTGATCCAACCATGGCTATAGGCCCTTGGGGCAGCCAAGATCAGATCCTTCCTCCATGACAAGAAACTGAATTTTCGAATCACATTTCTGCACTTATGGGGAACTTGCTGTCATTCTGAATTTCCAGCAAGCATGGGGCTGGTTTGGATGGACCAACATGGTCCTAATGCATCCTACTACATGTATACAAGCCGCCTTGGGAGCCTGGAGTCGATCCAATACCTGAAACTCACAAACCAAAAGAAATCGTGAAGCTTGCCATGAAGAGCCGAAATTCTGCATGTGTGTTCCCAAAATATTTTGACATGTATCTCGGTTTTTGCTTGCTAAAACATGATCATGTACTGAAAAATAAATGATAATATGACTTGATTGAGGTTTGAAAGAAATCTAGACATGCCTGGTTTCGTTTCGAAAGAAAACGAAAAGAAGAGACGAGACGGCGCGGAGGAGACGGAGTGGCTTGCTTCTCTACCTTTCTTGGCTCTCGATTTTTCTCCCTTTCTCCCTAGCTGTTATTCACGTTTTTTCTACTGAAAAGGGGTCTTATTTTCGGTGGAGGTGGAGGGGGAGTGATGGTTATGAAGGTGAGGAGAAGGGTGCACAAAAATAGGATCATATCAAGACCAAGTCTTCATGCATTTGAATTTTTAATTTTGAATTGCTATCAAATGATCTCTTGGGTGGTTCTAGACTATAGTGGCCGATTTTATCATGCCAAACAAGGGTTAGGATAGTGGTCTAGTATTAATTAATTAAGGTGGAAAAATAGCTAAAAGAATTAGCATGCTAATCAACCAAGAATGGGTCAAAGGTGAGTTGGCAAGTCCTAGTTTGTTCTTCTAGGGGTGTGGCCGAAAATGCATGATAAATGGTAGGGGGAAAATTGATTATCTAGTCAACTAATAATCCTTGAAAGCCTTACTATAATCCTTTAATTAATTTAGTGAACTAACCCCTTAATTAAGTAACTTAAATGAGCTCATTTCTTAATCACCTCCAATAATTTAAATTAAAATCCTCAACTAACTTAAATAATTCCTTAAACTTCTTTTTAACTTAAATGAACTTACTTGCTAGCTAAATTAACTTCTGGAAATATTTCTCGAATCTTAAATTCTATCTCAAAACTCTAACTCCGGTCCGGCCTCACTGAAAATGCTGAAATGCTAAAAAATCAATCTACTGAACTGAAATAATGAAATAATTAACTTCAAATAAATGCATTTAAAATAATTATGCAATGAAGTCAATTAAATTTTAAAAATCTAGAATTATGCATGGATTATACGTCTACTGATTTACGGGTTCTACAATCCTTCCCCCCTTAAAATAAATTTCGTCCTCGAAATTAGAACTCACCGAATAACTCAGGGTATCGACTTCTCATCTCCGGCTCAGACTCCCACGTAGCTTCCTCCTCTGAATGGTTGAGCCATTTGACTTTGACTCGCTTAACCAACTTGTTCCGAAGTTTCTTCTCCTGTCTGTCTAGGATCTGCACGGGTCTCTCCTCATAAGATAAGTTCGGAGTAAGCTGCAACGGCTCGAAATTCAGCACATGCGAAGGATTTGCCATATACTTCCTCAGCATGGAGACGTGAAAGACATTGTGTACTCCGGCCAGATTTGGCGGAAGAGCCACACGATACGCTAGCGTCCCAACTCTGTCGAGGATCTCAAACGGTCCAATGAATCTCGGACTGAGCTTCCCTTTCTTGCCAAATCTCATGACACCCTTCATAGGTGCTACTTTCACGAAGACATGATCGCCCACTGCAAACTCTAACTCTCTCCTCCGCTGATCGGCATAACTCTTCTGTCGGCTCTGAGCAGTCCTCATCCTATCACGGATCTTGACTACTACATCTGCTGCCTGCTGAACAATCTCTGGACCCAACTCTGCTCTCTCTCCTACTTCATCCCAATGAACAGGAGATCTACACTTGCGACCATACAGCGCTTCATACGGAGCCATACCTATAGACGACTGGAAACTGTTGTTGTAGGTGAACTCTACCAATGGTAAGTTCGACTCCCAACTCCCAGAGAAATCAATGACGCAAGCACGGAGAAGATCCTCTAAGATCTGAATAACTCGCTCCGACTGTCCATCTGTCTGCGGATGGAAAGCTGTGCTAAACAGCAACTTCGTACCCAAAGTCGAATGCAAACTCTTCCAAAACGAGGAAGTGAATCTGGGATCTCTGTCGGATACGATAGAAACTGGAATACCGTGGAGTCGGACTATCTCTCGGATATACAGCTCTGCATACTGAACCATGGTGAAAGTCGTCTTAATAGGCAAGAAGTGCGCTGATTTGGTAAAACGATCTACAATCACCCAAATAGCATTCGATCCTCTGGCTGACCTCGGCAATCCGGTCACAAAGTCCATGGTAACATTCTCCCACTTCCACTCGGGAATAGGGAGAGGCTTGAGCAAACCTGCTGGTCTCTGATGCTCGGCCTTCACTAACTGGCAAGTCAGGCACTCGGATACAAAACGCCTGATGTCCTTCTTCATTCCTGGCCACCAATACAATAGCTGCAGATCTTTGTACATCTTCGTACTCCCAGAGTGAATAGAGTACGGGGACGTATGGGCCTCTGATAAGATGTCTGCTCGGATAGAATCACTGCTAGGAACCCATATCCTATCTCGGTATCTCACAATACCGTCGCTGACTGAATACAAAACACTGCCCTTAGCTTCATCTCTCTTCTTCCACTGTGCCAACTGCTCATCTGCTGCCTGACCGCTGCGAATACGGTCAAAAAGGGAAGACTGAATGGTCAAGGTAGATAAACGAGGAACTCTACCTCGAGGATAAGTCTCAAGATCAAACCTCTGCATCTCAATCTGAAGAGGTTTCTGAATCGTCAAATGAGCCATCACTGCGACTTTCCTGCTCAAAGCATCCGCAACTACATTAGCTTTACCCGGGTGGTAGCTAATGTCACAATCGTAGTCTTTCACAAGCTCCAACCAACGTCTCTGACGCATGTTCAGCTCCTTCTGCGTAAAGAAATACTTGAGGCTCTTATGGTCGGTAAAGATCTGGCACTTCTCTCCATACAGATAGTGCCTCCAAATTTCAAAGCAAAAACTACGGCCGCTAACTCCAGATCATGGGTAGGGTAATTCTTCTCGTGGATTTTCAGCTGTCGAGAAGCATACGCTATCACTCTCCCATGCTGCATCAAAACTGCACCTAAACCAAGCTTCGAAGCATCGGTATAAAGAACAAACTCGCCAGATCCTGACGGTACAGCCAAAACGGGTGCTGAGATAAGAGCTTGCTTCAAAGTATCGAAGCTCTTCTGACACTCCTCGCTCCACACAAACTTCACATTTTTCTTTGTCAGTGCTGTGAGTGGAACGGCGATAGAGGAAAATCCTTGGATGAATTTTCTGTAATATCCTGCTAGCCCAAGAAAACTGCGGATCTCTGATGCATTCTGAGGCACAACCCAATCTCTGACTGCTACAACTTTCGCCGGGTCTACCTCAATGCCACTGCTAGAAACAATGTGGCCCAAGAACGCCACCTTCTCTAACCAGAATTCGCACTTACTGAACTTTGCGAATAGTTTATGTTTCTGCAATGTCTGCAACACTGTGGTCAGATGCCTGCTGTGCTCCTCCCGACTCTTGGAGTAGACGAGAATGTCATCTATGAACACTATCACAAACTGGTCGAGGTACGGCTGAAATACGCGATTCATGAGATCCATGAAGATCGCTGGCGCATTCGTCAGACCGAACGGCATCACAAGGAACTCGTAGTGGCCATAACGAGTCCTGAAAGCTGTCTTCGAGACATCAGCATCTCTCACCCTCAACTGGTGATAACCGGAACGCAGATCTATCTTGGAGAAAATTGAAGCTCCCTGCAACTGGTCAAACAGATCCTCAATCCTCGGCAGTGGGTATTTATTCTTCACTGTAACCCTGTTCAACTCCCGGTAGTCAATGCAAAGCCTCATCGTGCCATCCTTCTTTTTCACGAATAAGACTGGCGCGCCCCATGGAGAAAAGCTCGGGCGAATGAACTCCTTGTCGAGAAGTTCCTGGATCTGCTTCTTAAGCTCTGCCATCTCTGTCGGTGCTAGTCGGTATGGCGCTTTGGATATCGGAGTCGTACCTGGCATAAGCTCAATGGAAAACTCCACCTCTCTCTCTGGTGGCATACCAGAGACGTCTTCGGGAAAAACGTCTAAGAAATCTCTAACTATCGGAACATCTGAGGCTGACTGGCTGGGTTCCTCGGGGACAGATAAAAGGGTTGCTAGAAATGCCCGACACCCTCTATGCATGAGCTTCCTAGCCTGAACATAAGGAATAATGCGCGGTAAGGAAAAGTACCTGTCCGGCTCAAATAAGAACTGCTCCATTCCAGGCGGTCGGACAAGAACGGATCTCCGCTGGAAGTCTATCAACACTCTGTTCCTCAATAGCCAGTCCATCCCTAGGATGATGTCAAATTCCGGCATCGGTAACACGATCAGATCCGCATAAACAAGATTACCGTGCAGCTCAAGGTCTATATCTCGGATAACATTGGTAGCTGCCATCTCCTCGCCTGACGGCAACACTACTGAAAAGGCTGTATCTAGCCCAATGGTCTGGATCTTGAGAAAGTTTGCAAAGATCTCCGAAATAAACGAGTGAGTGGCCCCTGAATCTATCAAGGCCTTGGTAGCGGAACCAGATATAAAAATTATCCCTGAAAGAGCGGAGCTCTAAGTTGAATCCCACTACAAGATCTAAACTTATAGACATGCAAAGGTCAAGGTTCCTCTAGCTTAATTTCCCCGAAATAAATCTGAGTAGAGCATGCAATCCTATAACAGTTCTAAGTTCAAAATCTAAATCCCGATTCCCAAAACGCGGAAATTCAAATAATAACTTAAAGTTTAAAGGTACCTGTCAACAACATAGTCTCCGGGTTGGCTTCCGAGGCATGGAGAGCAAAAACTCTGCCTTGGGTAGGCAGATTCCTCTGAGGGCACTGCAGCAACATGTGGTCTGGACTGCCACACTTAAAACACTTTCCTGAGCCAGCCATACATGCTCCAGGATGGCGACGTGAGCACCTGGGACAGACTGGGTGCTCCTGAGTCCTCGGGGCTGGGCGTCCCCGCTGCTGCTGCTGCTGCTGCTGGCCTCGGTTCCTGGGCGGTCCATGAAAAGGCCTCTTATTCTGCTGTTGATGCTGATGAGGAGGAGGGCGATGCGGTGCCTGGACTGGGCGCTTGCCCTGGCGATCCCTCTCGATATCCCGCAGATCCTGCTCTGCGGCTAAGGCCTTGGAGACGGCAATCTCATAAGTAGCAGGGTCAGATACCCTAACATCCCGGCGCAAGATCGGCCGTAAACCCACCAGGAAGTGCATCAGCTTGGCTTTGGCATCATTCGCTATCAGGGGCACAAAGTGACAGCCCCTCTCGAACTTACGGATAAACTCCGTAACCGACATATCCCCCTGTCTCAGGCTCATGAACTCGGTGGTCAGCCTGATGCGAACCTCCTCAGCAAAATACTTGGAGTAGAAAACCTCCGTAAAGCGGGTCCAAGAAAGTGTAGCCAATGTCAGGGCTACCGAAGCTCCTTCCCACCATAAGCGGGCGTCTCCAGTGAACAGGTAGGTGGCACATCGGACTCGGTCTGCGTCTCCCAGCTCCATAAAATCGAAGATAACCTTGAGGGATTTGATCCATCCCTCGGCAACCATGGGGTCAGATGCCCCAGAGAATTCCTTCGGGCGCATCTTCATGAATCGCTCATAAACAGCCTCGGGCCCTGTCGGCCTGGCTGCGGCTGCGGCTACGGCTGCGGCATTGCCCCCCGCAAACTGTGCGAAGAACTGTGCCATCCCAGCTAACATCTGGGCATTCATGTCCGGTGGGGGCGGTGGAGGAGGTGGTAGGTCTCCCTCTAGTCTACGCTCCTCCCTGTCTTCTCGGCGAGGCTCCTCCTCTCTGTTGCGCTCTAAAATGCGTCTAGGGGGCATACTGTTCCAACATAACCCATACGTAACTAACATGCATAATTCCGTAATTTATTTTAAATGAACTCTGAAATACTGAAAATCTGGAAGCATGCTGACAAAATAATTAATGCTATAACTGAAATGCTGAACAAAATGCTGAACTGAAAAAAACTTACAGACCAAAGGCGTGGCTTCGTGAGCTTCTCGCGGTCAGTAGTAGTGAAACCCTATACAGAACCACCGCTCTGATACCAACTATGAAGGCCCTCGAACTCCTTTCTTGAAAATTTGCGGAAAAATTTAAAATTTTCTTTTTAAAAGAACTTAAATGGCCTCATTCATAAAATCACTGGTGAATCAAGTCCAATATTTCAAAATATTGCAGCGGAAGAAAATCAAAGTTTTGCCAACAACAACGATTTAAAAATATCCAACAACTGATAAAAATTGTTTGCGAAGAAAATAACAACTGCTGCTCTGAGGTCCTCGGGTGCCACTACTGCCGACCCAAGCTGGCTCACTGGTCCCCGCCCTCGGCCCTGGCCTCATCAGTACCTACAACAATCAAGTCTAGTGAGCCTAAAGACTCAGCATGCATAAATCGCAGGTAACGAGTAAAAATCTGAATTTAAAATATGCATGAGATAAAATATCCTGTCCTGAGGCATACTGAAAATAATCTGTACTGAGCAATTATAATACGTGCATAACTGAACTGGAAGTCACTGTAAAAATATTTGCTCCTTGGAGCCTGTACTGAAATATCTGATAAAATTTTCTGTTGAGATTATGTTTTACGCCTGTGGCCACTGCACTAAGCTGAACTGATCGGTAACTGGCTACCGGGGAGGCTGAAACTGAACTGAGCTGGCCGGTCACTGGCGACCGGGTGGTACCATACTGAACTGATCGGTCACTGGCGACCGTATAAAAATAACACTCCGACATAGTGAATGAACCACAAGCCATATCGCATAAATCTCAAAAATAATCATTTTCTATTTAATGCACGTAAAATAATTAACTGGCATAATGAAAATTCCTGTAATTTTACCAACTGGAGTGGATTGGATCGATCCCAGGCTCGCTGCAACCTAACTGTGCCATGAAAAATATGCAATAGCTTAAACTTGACCAACTACGCAATTTACGTTCAAAAGATGCGACTATGAAGCCTAATGACTTCGCATTTAATCATGACTCCGAGCCAACTTGAACCGACACTGAACCGACGTATAGTCATGATTAAAATACGCTGAAAAAATCATAAAATAATGCTCCTAAAATGATAGGGTCGAAATCTAGGTGGAATGGAGGCCAAAACACGAAACGCTCTTTCGAGAGTCAATTTGGCACATTGCACCGTAAATTCTCGTACGACCTCAAATATGATCCAAATGACGAACGGTCAAAAACATGACCTTCCTAACTCAATGAGGCACTGTCCAGTCCAAGGCCATGGGCTAAAAGCCAACCAAGAACTCAAACGACGCTTCTGAACAGCAGCATACTTGCTGTCAAAAAAAATACAGCAGCTGCGCACTACAAGACTTGCATTGGTTTCGAGACTATCGGCCATTAGGGGCGTGAACCACCGACCAAAGACTCTTACCAACATCCCAAGGAATGATTTGAACCATGGCTAAGGGCCCTAGGCCAGCCACAATCCGCATCACACCAAATCTTAACCGAAGGGTCCAACCGAGAGCAACGTGCATGCGTGTGTAGTGTTTATGCTATGATCGATGTCTTGCGTCGTTCCAGTGGCCATTTGATTGACCATGGCACAATCTAGACATCTAGGAGCATGATATGAACCGTGGCTAAGGGCCATAGGCCAACCAAGATCCACACCAAGCCACAAAAGAAACGAACCATATGCTGAAAATGGAAGGGCCGAATGGGGAAGGGGCTGTTCTTGTTGATTATTTAAAAACCGATGAGCCATGGACCAAGCCACCAAAAGGGAAACTTAGTCACGTCTTAGACATGCTAGGGAAGTGATCCAACCATGGCTATAGGCCCTTGGGGCAGCCAAGATCAGATCCTTCCTCCATGACAAGAAACTGAATTTTCGAATCACATTTCTGCACTTATGGGGAACTTGCTGTCATTCTGAATTTCCAGCAAGCATGGGGCTGGTTTGGATGGACCAACATGGTCCTAATGCATCCTACTACATGTATACAAGCCGCCTTGGGAGCCTGGAGTCGATCCAATACCTGAAACTCACAAACCAAAAGAAATCGTGAAGCTTGCCATGAAGAGCCGAAATTCTGCATGTGTGTTCCCAAAATATTTTGACATGTATCTCGGTTTTTGCTTGTTAAAACATGATCATGTACTGAAAAATAAATGATAATATGACTTGATTGAGGTTTGAAAGAAATCTAGACATGCCTGGTTTCGTTTCGAAAGAAAACGAAAAGAAGAGACGAGACGGCGCGGAGGAGACTGAGTGGCTTGCTTCTCTACCTTTCTTGGCTCTCGATTTTTCTCCCTTTCTCCCTAGCTGTTATTCACGTTTTTTCTACTGAAAAGGGGTCTTATTTTCGGTGGAGGTGGAGGGGGAGTGATGGTTATGAAGGTGAGGAGAAGGGTGCACAAAAATAGGATCATATCAAGACCAAGTCTTCATGCATTTGAATTTTGAATTTTGAATTGCTATCAAATGATCTCTTGGGTGGTTCTAGACTATAGTGGCCGATTTTATCATGCCAAACAAGGGTTAGGATAGTGGTCTAGTATTAATTAATTAAGGTGGAAAAATAGCTAAAAGAATTAGCATGCTAATCAACCAAGAATGGGTCAAAGGTGAGTTGGCAAGTCCTAGTTTGTTCTTCTAGGGGTGTGGCCGAAAATGCATGATAAATGGTAGGGGGAAAATTGATTATCTAGTCAACTAATAATCCTTGAAAGCCTTACTAATCCTTTAATTAATTTAGTGAACTAACCCCTTAATTAAGTAACTTAAATGAGCTCATTTCTTAATCACCTCCAATAATTTAAATTAAAATCCTCAACTAACTTAAATAATTCCTTAAACTTCTTTTTAACTTAAATGAACTTACTTGCTAGCTAAATTAACTTCTGGAAATATTTCTCGAATCTTAAATTCTATCTCAAAACTCTAACTCCGGTCCGGCCTCACTGAAAATGCTGAAATGCTAAAAAATCAATCTACTGAACTGAAATAATGAAATAATTAACTTCAAATAAATGCATTTAAAATAATTATGCAATGAAGTCAATTAAATTTTAAAAATCTAGAATTATGCATGGATTATACGTCTACTGATTTACGGGTTCTACAGTTTTATATTGATTATGTTTCAGATTTTGATACATATTGCTGTTATCTGTCCATGCTTTTATGTTTATCATATGATTGCATGTTCGTTGATTTATACTGGGATTATATTCTCACCGGAATTATCCGGCTGTTGTCGTGTTTGTATGTGTGCATGACAACAGGTGGGACAAGATCAGGGTCGAGGAAATGACGAGAGATCATGATTAGAGTGGAGACCACGGACTTTGATGTTGCTGTAGATAGGGTTTGAACACTTGATAGCTAGTTGGTGAACCTTCGTTTGTATCGAATGTATGCTGTACAGGACTTGTACCTTATGTTATACTGATATGTATACTAGTATGATTTCCATTACGTTCCGCATTTTAAAAAAAAAATTTAGACCCTGTTTATTATAATTAATTAAATTGTCCCAATGACGATTATGAACTTGGTTAGCGTCCGGGTCCCCACACCTATTTTATCATTAAACACAATCGAATAAAGGAAAACCAACATACAGTTTGCTAACCAAAAGATTACAAGTCAAACTCAACAAGATTCAAAGGCCCGGCATCACGGACACATTTAGTTGTTTAAACTTGATAAACTTTTAATTTGAAAAATAAATAGTAGGAGAAGTAATTATTTAAGCCCGAAACTAATTGGGTCGGGTTAAGATGAGGTTGATACGTTACGTGTATTTATGTATTGTATCCGGATGCATGTGTCTGAGTTAGGCAATAGATTTTTAATCGATCCGACCCGTTCAATTAATTTGGTATTTTTAATCTTTTAACAGACTGATGTCTATTAGTTTGCTGTTATTTCATTGATGGACTGAATCATGGTGTTACTTTCTACCAATTTAAGTTTCAATATTGCTGCGACTTGCGATTACCGTGGATGGAACTAAGTTTATTTCCAATTCAGTTCTTTCGATTAGAGACTTGTAAGTATATAGACTCATGTTTTCTAGTGTGTCGTTTGCCGACAAATCTTGCATGATAGGCTCACTCAAAAAGTATTCTTGGTTAGTAATCAAATACTCATATAATTCATCAAATCAGACACTAAACACATATTCTATCACTTAATTTACAAAATCTGATAAATATTTTATGAACAACTTTTTACATGTTTTAAGGTTTAAAATTCTCGAAGAAAACTTCAGAATATCGTGCCCTTTTTACGTTCACTGTCATTAATATACAACTTAAAAATTATATCGTGCCCTTTTTACGTTCACTGTTTCTTCTCGGCAGGAATTTTTCGCAAATCAGAAGAACGCGAGGAAGGTACGACCTTTTTCACCACTTTCTTCGCCCTCGCCCTCTACCATGGTCGCTTGCTTCTCTGTAAGAGTTTACTCAATCATCTTTAGGGATTCCTTGGTTGCGTTTGTGTAAGTCGCAGCAGATTGTCCTTGCTACTGTAGAGATACGGTGATAGATATAGTATAGAACACAGGGCCCGTGGATAAATGGATTTCTCTGTGTGGGATGAATTGTAAGATAAGAGTATTAATTCTCAGTTTTGGTTGAATAATAATCGTTTGCCGTGAACTAGATCCTAGTTATAGTCATTGTGAACGTAGTTTATAGGTTGAGATTTATGGGGGGTCGAATGATGAGTTATCGATGGCTTAAACTATTTTTTTAAATGAATTTTTCCACAATTATCAAGAATTAGATAGTATGATTGTATGGGTCTAAACTTTCATTGCAATCACGTTACTGTGCATTATCAGAAACTATGACTCATATTTTGTGTAACATCATTTTCCATATTGAAAGTTTCCACCATGATTCACCTCTTAATTCCTCTTTTCAGTAGGGGCTAACTTGTGATTAGCTGTTCTACCATATTCGAACTTGAGGTGATTTGAGGGAGTTCGTTCACTTCTAATGTCTCTTCCCTTTGCACATTTACGGAGTTCACATCCGCAAAATCCTCTGAGTTAGGTTGCTGTAGTATAGTAAGTACGAAACATATCTGTTTGTCTTTGAAAGGAAAATAGGATTCTAAAACTGTAATTAGGCAATTAAATTCTAAGGAATGAACTAATTTTCTAAATAATACTTTAGAGATTACATTGCTAGTGAGTTGCTTTTTGGAGATTTGCGCGAGCTCTGGCTTTTGTGGAGAGCTCTTGTGTTGAATAATTATTTTTATTTATATTTTCGCACTTTCAATTTTCATTGCCTCCTCAATAACTGTTGATGTGGCTTTTACAGGTGATTCAGCAGGAACAGCACTTCTGCTATCCACTAGGCCCGCTTTGCTTGTCTCAAGTTCACGTTCTTCAATTGCCAATAACTGTTATCAACTCCATTAACTGGTCTTTTGTTTTATCTCTGAACATGCACAGTTAGTGGGTCTGGTGATTTTGTTTATAAAGCTCAAAGTTTATTGTTGGACTTTGATTTTCGTGGTCTCAGCATTCCACATATTTCTGGACCCCATTTGCCGATATTTTGGGGCGAATTATGCCAAGCATTAAAGAGCCAATTTAAATTTTAGTTTGGTGTTGACCCAAATGAAATTTTTATTTTGGTCCAAACGACGTTGAAGTCTTTGGTAATCCAAAAGTATCATGCTCTTTTCAATCCCCTCCAAAATCCAATGTTTATACTTACCTCTCTCTTTTCTTCCTTCCCACCTTCAATTTCTTGTGTGTTACCGCAATTTCCTTACCAAGGTACCACCATTTCCTCCAAACCCTATGACAAACTCCAGTGAAAAGCGCCCAAAATCGAATCTTTTTAACAGTACGACGACTCCGACCACAGCCCTCTTCAAGCATTCAGATTTTCTGCCCACTACTGTACTTGAAACCCTCACTTGTTACGATAATGACTGGAAGCTCGCCCTGGAGTTTTTTGATTGGGTTGAAATGAATTGCGGTTTCCTTCACACCACTCAAACCTTCAACAAGATCATTGACATTCTTGCTAAGGTTTTTGAGTTTGATACCGCTTGGAGAATGATAGAAAGAATGCGGAAAAATCAATGCACATTTCCCGATTATATTACATTTCGTATAATGTTTAAGCGTTATGTTGCTGCCCATCTTGTTAAAGAAGCAATTGATACTTTTGATAAGTTGGTAGAATATAATTTGAGGGATGAAACCTCCTTCTCGAATTTGATTGATGCTTTGTGTGAGTACAAACATGTGATAGAAGCTGAGGAGCTGTGCTTCAAAAATACGAGGGATGGTAATTATAATTTGTTGTTTGGTTTCAATGTTGAAAGTACCAAAATATGTAACATGATTTTACGGGGATGGTTTAAAATGCAGTGGTGGAGAAAATGTAGGGAGTTTTGGGAGGAGATGGATAGGAGGGGTGTTCCAAAGGATTTGTATTCATACTCGATATACATGGATATCCAATGCAAGAGCGGGAAGCCGTGGAAGGCAGTTAAGTTGTACAAGGAGATGAAGAAGAAGAGAATCCACTTGGATGTTGTGGCATACAACACTGTTATCCGTGCTGTTGGGATTTATGAGGGGGTTGATATGGCTGTGAGGCTGTATAAAGAAATGATCGAGTTAGGCTGTGAACCAAATGTCGTGACTTTTAACACAATTCTGAAACAATTGTGTGAAAATGGGAGGTGTAGAGAGGCACATAAATTGCTCAATCTGATGACTAAGAGGGGTTGTGGTCCAAACATAGTAACGTATCATTGCTTTTTTACGTGCCTTGAAAAGCCATCGGAGATTCTCAATTACTTTGATAAAATGATCGAAAGTGGGGTTAGACCAAGGATGGACACGTATGTCATGCTCTTGAGGAAGTTTGGCAGATGGGGTTTCCTTCGACTTGTTTTTCATGTCTGGAAGACGATGGAAGAGCATGGGCAGACCCCCGATGCGTTTGCATATAATGCTTTTATTGATGCTTTACTGCAGAAAGGTTTGGTTGATAAGGCACACAAATATGATGAAGAGATGTTAATGAAAGGGCTTTCAGCTAAGCCACGAGTTGAATTAGGAACAAAGCAAGAGAGTGAAGAGCTTGGTATTATCTAATTTTTGTGTCACCATTTTTGAGACAAACATTTGTCCAGAAGCTCAAAAATCCTGTATGAAAGTTCAGATAGTGGGTTTATTAGTTTAATATATGCAGATTTGCAATATGGGCTGTTCAATATATTGGGCAATTTTACTATTAAGTTAAAGATGTCAGGATGTGGTATTTGATAGGACAAGTTGGTGAGTTTCAGTCAGGAATATGATGGAGATCAAGAATTTTATGATTTTATTATTTTACTTGTCTGAAACACGGCCTCGAAGTCGTGGAGCAAATTCCATGACGAGGTGTTTTGATGCTCGATGTTATTGACTTAGCTTCTGTCAGACTATACCCCTGAGAAAGTGGACACAGGATTGGACGAGCCTCGCCAAAGTTGGAGGGGAAGATAATATGGTCATTGCAATCTCGAATTTTCTGCACAATGCGCCAATCTTTAATCCATTTTAAATTTTAACTTATAACAATTACTGTTTTAATTTTTATCCATGTATGTTTTCTGTCTGATAGGCATTGAGAAGATTCTGGCATTTTTATCCGATTCACCCAAGAAAGTCTGTCAACAGGCTCAGAAATAGGATAGGCCCCAGATAGCTTCCCTTTAAACTGTAATTCTATGTTGGATAGAGCTTAATACATTGTCAAACTTCTTATCCCTGAAGAAACTACCCTAGTTATGGAAGTTCACAACCTTGAACAGAAGGTAGGGATAGTTATTTCCTTCGACAAGGGTCAGTTTTATGTATCCTGTCATGGCTTTTAACATTTAATTTATTCCTAAACTGTTTTACATAATGCTGTTATTATTACAGGAAACCTGGTACTATGTTTTTTGAATGATAATTATTGTTGGGAAAATAGGCCTTGGAACTCTGCAATTTTCTAATCGATGCCCTCTGATAGCAAAAGATATTTCAGAGAGGCACAAATTTTAGCTTCAGAAGTGTTTCCATCTTGCTGAAAACTTCCTGAATCTTTTCAGCAGTGTGATATGGTTAGTGCTGTAGATCGCTGTCCTGTTGATGGATTCACAATGAGCCTGCAATTGTCTCAGCTAAAGAAAATAAACCTTGAAGTTAAGAGAACCGGGGTTCTTTTCCGTCCCCAAGCTTGTGCAAGCATTTCTGTCTTCTTAACAGCTAAAGAAAATAAACCTTGAAGTTAAGAGAACCGGGTTCTTTTCTGTCCCTAAGCTTGTGCAAGCATTCCTGTCATCTTTACAGTTCAATGCAAAAAAAATAATAACTTGGAACTGAACACAAGATTAGACGGCATTAGTAGATAACCTGGTGTTGTAATACAAACCCAATGGGCCCTCCTATAATTCTTCAGTAGTTATACTTGGCTAAAGTTATCTCGATTTGTATATAATCTGATTTAAAATTGAATTAATAAATCCCTAATATATATCTTATTTCTATTTGCTGTTTATAACCTCTTGCTATTTGGTCATTATAATTTATCTTTTCAGTTGTAACATTTAAGGTGATTGCTGCTCTTACAATTCTATTTATGGCTGCAGTATGATCACATCGAATATCAAACTGAAGAATCCAGCTCATTCCCCGTGTTTTTTTTATGGAGTTATTTTGAACTGCTAAAGTTCCATCATTTTGGGTTTATGCGCGTGATCATGTGTGAACTTCAGTTGTGGCAGCATGGATGGTTTTATTTTGCTCTGGTTACTTAATACCTGACAAGTTTTCTGTGGCTAATTCTAGTTATTTGTTTTTAGTTTGAGAATGCTCGGGATACAGGAGTTGCTATCAGTGGAAACGACGCTATAACTTTGTCCGTCTTCTGCTTCTGGGCAAGAGTTGAAAATGAGTATGATTTTTCCTTATGTCTTTGCTGCTGGTGTAGTCATATTTGTGGGAAATATTCCAGGATCATATGCAGAAAGTTTGGCTATGTTTCTTTGCTGAAATTTTTAATGATGGTGATGGTATTACATTTGGCCACTTGTTCTTGTAATGAATAATGGTTTGATTCACAGTCTGGTCCGGTCCGGTCTGGCAGTGTGTGATTCTCAGCTTAGTTCATGACTCCATGCTAATTTATGGCACCCCCTGTTATGGGGCGGAGTGATTCTTAGTCCATTTTAGATGCATCTAGGTATACGACAAAAAATGTAACATTTACCCTACATTGAAAATTTTGAAGTCAAGATATCTAGTTTTGGTGATTGTGGATCTGGTTACGAGTACTGTGAACTTGCTCTTCCCATTTCGGTGTTACAAATTTGTTTGGTTAGTGCTTTTATATGTAACCGTTAGTATTTCTCAAGAAACTCACTTGCACACCTTTTTGAATTGAACATTTCGTTTCTGAGCAGTCCATTGTCGCAATATCGTGGCAGGTCTGTATAATTTTTTACATGTGGAGATGTAAAGCAACACTGGTTGGGTACTTTGAGTTTCGATACAATTGAATTTAATCTGCCCGAAAATCATATTCTTAATCGTTCATCAATGTCTTGAACTCCTGCCAAGAGTTCTATTATATTCACATCGGGTCTACTTCCTTCATATGTACCGATAAGGTCGAAGGAAATGTAGCGACGATTCAACTAATGTCTTGTTTCTGATACACACATTTCTAAGGATCTCCAAATTTATACTTGTTATAATATAATTTAAGGCAATCAAATATATGAATTCAGAATATCTTGGTTTATAATACTAATAATCCAAGATGGAATGTCGCCATACGACCATTCTACGTTCGACAAAAATACAAAAGCTTCACGTGCCAGACGATGCGTCACTCGATTCGTCGTTCTTCTCATGTGTTGAATGGAAATGAACTTGTCCGATTCCGTGTTATTGTAAAACTTGATGATTAGGTTCATTTACATTCTTGTTTTTTTGAAATTTTATTTCTACGTCTTCTCTTTTAAAGAAAATAAAAGTTTCACTACGTCTTCTCCATATTTTTTTTTTAAAAAAATAACAAATCACTATTGTTAGTTTTCTTTAGGAGGAAAAAATTTGGAATTTGATGGACTGGGCTAGAAAAAGATTGGTTTGAGTGGAGACTTTGAAATATATGTACGAAATAATGAGTTCAAATTAACGTTTTACAAAATCTCGCCATCATAAGAGGAGTATGTCTAACACGATTATTTTGTAATAGAAAATAATACTTTTATATGAATTTGGTAAGATCTTTTCATCTCACAAAATTAACATGTGAATAATCTCATAAAATTTTTTTTTGCTACTGGATTGCAAAATTTCATTAATAATTTAAACTTCATTAAAAAGTAAAATAGTACATAAAATAATTTTATGAATCATAATTAGCCTTGATTCATTCTGAGACTTTTTGAATAAATATTATAAATTAATTTTTTTAACAAATTATAAAAATTTAAAAGAATATAATAAAGTGGGGTTTGAAACCCACTTCATGGACTCCGACTCCTTGACCACAACAGGACCCTCGAGAATCTAGACCTTTGAATGATAAAAGAAAGAAGACCTCGAAACTCTTCTATTTTTTTCAACTTTCGTTCCATTATATTGTTAGTTTCTCGGTAATTTGAGATATACATATGAAAATAAAGAATAAAATTATTTATCTGGAAAACCTCTAAAAATTATTAGCGTAAAAATCACAGACAAGATGAAAATAATTCAACTATTATATTTTATTATGTACAACCACTCACTGTATTTTTAAAAAAAATACACATTTTCTTAATATAAGAGAACAAACACCTCACAATTATTATAGAAATAAGAGTTCAAATGATATAAAATGAGGGCAAGAACTCAAGGGATGTTTGGGATGCTTTTTAATGATGAAAGGACAAGTGATTTCTCATGTTTGAATGCAAAACATTAATCAAACCCTTCGACCAAATTTGAAAAATATCTACCAACTTTTTTGAATAAATGACTTACTGTTTGCCAACTTTTTGACTAGATGACTTGCTGATATTTCTCTTACTTGGAGATTTGATTGAGAATCAAACACATCTCCACACATCCTTTCAATATTTTCATTACCTGCTGCTTAGGTTTCTGCTAGGTCACTTGAAGATCTACACCACTCAAACTTATCAGTTTTCACTGCTTGGTCAGAAATCAGATATGTTATTTTTTGTATTGATCTTCTACATATCCACACTTCCTTCTACTACTATTTCCCGCACAAATTGAAATCGAACTCCAATGTGTTTCGTCCTGGAATGAAAGGCTGTATTCATTGCGATATGCAAGGCACTATGATTGTCACAAACAAACAAAACATTCTCTTGTTTGTGTCTGATCTCCTCCTATAACCTTTTAATACATATTGCCTCCTTGCAAACTTGAGTAGTTGCCATGTATTCTGCCTTCGTTGTAGATAACGTCACAACTGTTTGCAGTTTTGAAACCCATCTTACTGCTCCTTCTGGAAGTGTAAACACATAACTAGTAGTTGCTTTTCTCTTATCAGGATCACCCGCATAATCTGAATCGATATAGCCCCTGAGTGTAAAATCCGATCCTCCATAACATATTGTAGCATTTGAGGTAGCTTTAATGTATCTAAGGATCCTCTTAACAGTACTCCAATGCTCTCTTCCTGGATTTGCCATATACCGGCTAACTGTTCCCACTGCTTGAGCAATGTTTGGTCTTGTACAAATCACAGGGAACATCAAACTTCCCACTGCTGATGCATATGATACTCGATACATCTCCATCATTTCTGCTTCAATGCTAGGACACATTTCATATGATAACTTGAAATTAACAGGAAGAAGGGTCGAGATTGGCTTACTATCTTGCATGTTGATGCGTTTCAAGACTTTCTTCAAATAAATTTTCTATGAAAGCAAATTATTTATGTTACTTCTGTCTCGATGAACTTGTATCCCTAGAATCTTATGTATTGGTCCCAAGTCCTTCATATCAAATTCCCTAGCCAACTATGCCTTTAATCCTTGGACCTGATATTTGTTGGGGCCCACTACCATCATGTTGTCCACATACAACAGCAAAATGATATAATCATCACCAGGCCTATTGAAATACGTACAAGAGACTGCACTCAGTCTGTTGCATCCAAAGCTCATGATATAGGAATCAAATCTCCTTTACCAATACATTAGTGCCTGTTTGAGAGACTGCACTCAGTCTGTTGCATCCAAAGCTCATGATATAGGAATCAAATCTCCTTTAGCAATACATTAGTGCCTGTTTGAGACCGTACATAGATTTGTTCAACCTACAAACTAAGTTCTCTTCGTCTTTTTTCGCAAAATCTTCTGGCTCGAGCATATAGATTTTTTATTCAAGATCTCAATGCAGAAATGCTGTTTTCACATCTAGGTGTTCTAGATGTAGGTCAAATATCTCACATAGTGCCAACACTACTCTGACCATTGTAAGCTGGACCACAGGAGAAACTATCTTATTGAAGTCAATGCTTTCTTTCCAAGCATACTCTTTTACCACCAATCTAGCACGATACCGATCCACTTGATTATCACCATCACGCTTGATCTCATAGACCCATCTTTTACAAATGACTTTCCTCCCTCGTAGTAGTGTAACAAGATCCTAAGTTTTATTCTTGTCTAACGCCTCAAATTCTTCCTGTATTGCTATCATCCACAATGATACATCCGAACTTTGAGTAGCCTCGTGGAAGCTCGATGACTCATCCTCTGATAATAGAAAATATGAAATATTGCTTTCAGTGACATAATCTGAAAGCCAACCTTGTGGTCTTTTGTCTCGAGTTAACTGCCTCACATTAGAAATCTCAGACTCAACATGTTCTTGTTCTTCATTCTATGGTACTGCTTTACAAGAAATTTGACTATCCATTTTATTTTCCACCTGAAATATAGTAGTTTCTGAATTCAGTGTGCCTTTGTCTCCCTTTACTTTATCTTCTTCGAAGATAACTGTAACGCCCCAGATTCGACGACTGTCTTCACTGTATCAAGACGGGTCTTTCCAGCGTGCTTTTGTACTCACTCACACGCACCCTGGGAAACTTCCCAAGAGGTCACCCATCCCAAAATTGCCCCAAGTCAAACACGCTTAACTTTGGAGTTCTTAGGTGATGATCTACCGAAAAGAAGATGCACCTTCGTGATATGAGTAGTACATATCAAATCTTTTAAGCGCTCTTCAACTGTACAGTCCATTACATTGAACAGTCTCGAAATCCCTCTCATTCCGGTGTGGGATCGGTTCATTCATGTTCCCTCCACCTAGAAGCCTGCCAGGACCCGCTCATTTTCTATGCAACCTCATGGCACCGGCGATCAGCCCCCGCCCTCTTCGGCCCCGGGCCTCACATGCCCACCAGCTTCCGCTTGGTTCGTCCCCAAACCACACCGTACTAAGAGTGGTCGGCTCTGATACCAACTGTAACGCCCCAGATTCGACGACTATCCTCACTGTATCAAGACGGGTCTTTCCAGCGTGCTTATGTCCTCACTCACACGCACCCTAGGAAACTTTACAGGGGGTCACCCATCCCAAAATTGTCCTAAGTCAAGCACGCTTAACTTTGGAGTTCTTATGTGATGAGCTATCGAAAAGAAGATGCACCTTCGTGATATGAGTAGCACAAATCAAATTTTTTAAGCCCTCTTCAATTACGACTACTAGATCAGCAGTCTGCTGAACGATCTCTGGTCCTAACTCTGATCTCTCGCCTACTTCATCCCAATGAATAGGCGATCTACACTTCCTTCCGTACAGTGCTTCATAAGGAGCCATACCTATAGACGACTGAAAGCTGTTGTTATAGGTAAACTCCACTAATGGCAACTTCGATTCCCAGCTCCCTGAGAAATCAATGACACAAGCACGGAGAAGATCCTCCAAGATCTGAATAACTCTCTCTGATTGACCATCTGTCTGAGGGTGAAAAGCTGTGCTAAACAACAACTTCGTACCCATAGCTGAATGCAAACTCTTCCAAAATGAGGAAGTGAATCTCGGATCTCTGTCAGAAACAATAGAGATTGGGATACCGTGCAATCGGACTATCTCACGGATATATAACTCGACATACTGAATCATGGAGAAAGTCGTCTTAATAGGCAAGAAATGAGCTGACTTGGTAAGACGATCAACAATCACCCATATAGCATTCGAACCTCTAGCCGACTTCGATAAACCAACCACGAAATCCATGTTAATGTTCTCCCACTTCCACTCGAGAATGGGAAGTGGCTTGAGTAAGCAAGCTGGTCTCTGATATTCAGCTTTCACAAGTTGACAAGTCAAACACTCGGATACAAATCTCCGGATCTCTCTCTTCATACCGGGCCACCAATATAATATCTGCAGATCCTTGTACATCTTCGTACCCCCAGGATGAATAGAGTACGGGGACATATGGGCCTCAACTAATATGTCTGTTCGAATAGAATCGCTGCTAGGAACCCATATCCTATCTCGATAACGAACAATGTCATCACTCACTGTGTACAAAACACTGCCCTTCGCCTCATCTCTCTGCCTCCACATCGCCAACTGCTCATCAGATGATTGACTGCTGCGAATACAGTCTAATAATGAAGACTTAATCGTCAAGGTAGATAAACGGAGAACTCTACCTCGAGTATAAATATCTAGATCAAACCTCTGAATCTTACACTGAAGAGGCCTCTGAACTGTCAAATGAGCCATCACTGCGACTTTCCGGCTCAAAAATCCGCTACTGCATTAGCTTTACCAGGATGGTAGCTAATGTCACAGTCATAATCCTTGACTAACTCCACCCAACGCCTCTGACGCATATTCAACTCTTTCTGCGTAAAGAAGTACTTGAGGCTCTTGTGGTTGGTAAAGATCTGACACTTCTCTCCGTATAGATAATGCCTCCAAATCTTCAAGGCAAATACTACAGTAGCTAACTCAAGATCATGAGTAGGGTAGTTCTTCTCGTGGATCTTCAACTAACGAGAAGCATACGCTATTACTTTCCCATGTTGCATCAACACTGCGCCTAGACCGAGCTTCGAAGCATCGGTATACAATACAAAATCTCCGGGCCCAGAAGGCATGGACAAGATCGGCGCTGAAATAAGAGCTTGCTTCAAAGAATCGAAGCTCTTATGGCACTCATCGCTCCACATGTACTTAGCATTCTTCTTAGTCAATGACGTGAGTGGAACTGCGATAGAGGAGAAACCCTGAATAAACTTCCGATAGTATCCTGCTAGACCAAGGAAACTACGGATCTCTGATGCACTCTGCGGCACCTCCCAATCTCTGACTGTCGCAACCTTCGCTGGGTCTACCTCAATGCCACTGCTAGATATGATGTGGCATAGGAACGCCACTTTCTCCAACAAGAACTCGCACTTGCTGAACTTAGCGAACAACTTGTGCCTCTGCAAGGTCTACAATACTGCGGTCAGATGCCTATTGTGATCCTCTTGATTCTTTGAGTAGACGAGAATGTCGTCTATGAATACAATAACGAACTGATCAAGATACGGCTGAAATACACGATTCATGAGATCCATGAAGATCGCCGGCGCATTCGTCAGATCGAACGGCATAACTAGGAACTCGAAGTGCCCATAACGAGTCCTAAAAGCAGTCTTAAAAGTATCGGAGTCTTTCACCCTCAACTGGTGATATCCGGAACGCAGATCTATCTTAGAGAATACTGAGGCGCTCCCTGCAACTGATCAAACAAATCCTTGATCCTCGGAAGTGGGTATTTATTCTTCACTGTAACCCTGTTCAACTCCCGGTAGTCAATGCATAGCCTCATAGATCCGTCTTTTTTCTTCACGAATAAGACAGGCACCATGGAGAGAAACTCGGGCGAATAAACTCCTTGTCAAGAAGCTCCTGAATCTGTTTCTTGAGCTCAACCATCTCTGACGGTGCTAATCTGTATGGCGCCTTAGAGATAGGCGCGGTACCTGGCATAAGATCGATCGAAAATTCAACCTCTCGTACCGGTGGTCTACCAGAGACGTCATCGGGAAAAATGTCTGAAAAGTCCCTGACAACTGTGACATCTGCAACTGACTGGCTGGGGATCTCGGGAACAGATATAATGGTTGCAATGAATGCCCGACAACCCCTATGTATGAGCTTCCTAGCCTGAATACAAGATATCATGATAGGAGAATTAAAGTACATGTCAGGCTCAAATAGGAACTGCTCCCTTTCAAGCGGTCGGACTAGAACAGATCTCCGCTGAAAATCAATAAGTACTCTGTTCTTGTGCAGCCAATCCAACCCAAGGATAATATCGAACTCTGGCATTGGCAGCACGATCAAATCCGCATAGACAAGATTTTCATGAAGCTCGAGGTCTATGTCTCGTACTACGCTAGTCGCTGCCATCTCCTTGCCAGATGGAATAACTACAGAATACGCCACATCCAATCCAATCGTCTTGACCTCGATAGAATTCGCAAAGGTCTCAGATATGAATGAATGAGTGGCCCCTGAATCAATCAAGGCGTTCGTAGAAGCTCCGCCTATAAATATTCTTCCTGAAAGGTTGGAACAACTATCTAAACCCAATAATTTACTAGAATTAATCTTATAGACATGCAAAAGGTCAAAGTTCTTCTAACTTAGATTCCCAAAATGACCCGAATAGAACATGAAATCTTATTACAATTTCTAGGTTCAAATATTATAACCCAATAATTCAAAGCAATTAATCCCAAAACGCTGAATTAAATATGCTAAAATTTTCCCAAATATAAACTTAAAGATTTAATATACCTGTCAAGAGCATAGTCCCTGGGTTCGCCTCCGCTGCATGGAGTGCAAACACTTTGCCCTGAGTAGTCAATGTCCCTTGAGGACAATCCTTCAGCAAATGGCCAGTACCGCCACACTTGAAACACTTCCCAGAGCCATACATGCAAACTCCGGTATGGCGGCGTGTGCACCTGGCACAGACCGGGTACTCCTGCCTCCTCGAGACCACACGTCCCTGCTGCTGCTGCTCTCTGCTCCTCGATTGGCCATGGAAAGGCCTCTTATGCTGCTGCTGCTGCTGAGGAGGGCGGTGGGGCACCTGAAATGGCCGCTTACCCTGGCGGTCATTCTCGATATCTCTCTGATCCTGGTCTGCAGTAAGAGCTCTAGAGACAGCGACCTCATATGTCGTAGGGCCAGCAACCCTAACATCACGGCGCAAGATCGACAGCAATCCATCCATGAAGTGCCTAAGTTTGGCACCCTCGTCGTTCGCGATCAGGGGTACAAAGTGACAACCCCTCTCGAACTTACAGATAAACTCCATAACAGTCATGTCACCCTGTCTCAGGGTCATAAACTCCCTGGTCAATCTCGAACGCACGTCATCAGTAAAATACTTAGAGAAGAATACCTCTCTAAAGCTCGTCCAACTGAGAGTAGCTAGATCCAGAGCTACAGATGCTCCTTCCCACCATAAGTGGGCGTCTCCTCCAAACAGATAGGTCGCACAACGAACTCTGTCCTCATCTCCAAGCCCCATGAACTCGAAGATAACTTCGAGGGACTTAATCCAGCCCTCGACAATCATGGGATCTGTTGTCCCTGAGAACTCCTTCGGTCTCATCTGTTGTCCCTGAGAAACTCCTAGGAGGCATACTGTACCATGTAAAATCCTTACGTAACCAACATGCAATATTTCTACTATTTTTCTTGAAATTTAAATATATAATTGCTAAAACATAATCTTGACATAAAAATATTTTTCATGAGAACATGCTGATAAAATATTTCATGAGAACATGCTGGTAAACTATTTCATGCTAAAAAAAATGTAATACGTGAAAGTCGGACTTACAGACTGAAGACGTGACTTCGTGAGCTTCTCAAGATCAGTAGTAAGTACAACCCTTTACAAGAAACATTGCTCTGATACCAACTGTGAGGGCCCGTATTACGTATTTATAATTATTCATGGCACGATTTTCACGTTACGCTTTACGATATGATATCTTTACATGGCATGAAATTTTATGATATATTTTACTTATTATTCACGATATATGCATACTGAGTCTTTAGACTCACTAGACTTGATTGATGTAGGTACTGACGATGCAGAGGCTGAGGGCGGGGACCAGTGAGTTAGCTCGGATCGGCGGTAGTACGAACCCGAGGACCTCACGTTTAGTTATTCAGTTTTATGTTCAAATTCTTGTTATAACTTTTATATATTTTAAGTTATTGTTTAAAACATTATTCAGTTTCTGCTGCTATGTTTATGTTAAACTGTTGAGTTACTTTACGAAAGTTTTTATACGTTGCAAGTTTATTTATTTAAAGAGAAAATTTTTAATAATTCCGTAAAATTATGAATACGAAATACGGGCAATGAGCGGCTCCTGGAAGGCTTCTAGTTGGAGGGAACATCAATGAACCGATCCCACACCGGAATGAGAGGGATTCCGAGACTGTTCAATGTAATGGACTGTACTGTTGAAAAGGGCTTAAAAGATTTGATATGTACTACTCATATCACGAATGTGCATCTTCTTTTCGGTAGCTCATCACCTAAGAACTCGAAAGTTAAGCGTGCTTGACTTGGGGCAATTTTGGGATGGGTGACCTCTTGGGAAGTTTCACAGGGTGCGTGTAAGTGAGGACATAAGCACGCTGGAAAGACCCGTCTTGATACAGTGAGGACAGTCGTCGAATCTGGAACGTTACAGTTGGTATCAGAGCCAACCTCTCTGAGTACGGTGTGGTTCGGGGACGAACCAAGCAGAAGCTGGTGGGCATGTGAGGCCCGGGGCCGAAGAGGGCGGGGGGTGATCGTCGGTGCCATGAGGTTGCACGGACAATGAGCGGCTCCTGGCAGGCTTCTAGGTGGAGGGAACATGGATGAACCGATCCCACACCGGAAGGAGAGGGATTCCGAGACTGTTCAATGTATTGGACTGTACAGTTGAAGAGGGCTTAAAAGATTTGAATGTACTACTCATATCACGAATGTGCATCTTCTTCTCGGTAGCTCATCATCTAAGAACTCCAAAGTTAAGCTTGCTTGATTTGAGGCAATTTTGGGATGGGTGACCTCTTGGGAAGTTTCCCAGGGTGCGTGTGAGTGAGGACATAAGCACGCTGGAAAGACCCGTCTTGATACAGTGAGGACAGTCGTCGAATCTGGGGCGTTACAGTTGGTATCAGAGCGGACCTCTCTTAGTACGGTGTGGTTCGGGGACGAACCAAGCGGAAGCTGGTAGGCATGTGAGGCTCGGGGCCGAAGAGGGCGGGGGTTGATCGCCGGTGCCATGCAGTTGCACGGACAATGAGCGGCTCCTGGCAGGCTTCTAGGTGGAGGGAAGATGAATGAACCGATCCCACACCGGAATGAGAGGGATTCCGAGACTGTTCAATTTAATGGACTGTACAGTTGAAGAGGGATTAAAGGATTTGATTTGTACTACTCATATCACGAAGGTGCATCTTTTTTTCGGTAGCTCATCACATAAGAACTCCAAAGTTAAGCGTGCTTGACTTGGGGCAATTTTGGGATGGGTGATCTCCTGGAAAATTTCTTATGGTGCGTGTGAGTGAGGACATAAGCACTGCTAGAAAGACTCGTCTTGGTACAGTTTTTCGTCGAATATGGGGCGTTACAATAACATTCCTTCATGCTGATGACAAGCTTGTAAACAGTATGATCCCACAAGCGAAACCATTTTACTCCATCAGCATAACCCAAGAAGATACATTTTATGAATTTGGAATCCAACTTCAATATTTCTTGCTCATTGTATAGAACATACGCAGGATTTTCAAATATATGCAAATGAGAATAATATGTTGGCTTCCCCGTCCACATCTTCATCGGAGTCTTCAGATCAATCGCCACTGAAGGAGAGCAATTGATAATATAACAATCAGTTTTACTTCTTCCACCAAAAATTACTTGTCTAGACCCACAGTCCTCAACATAGCTCTAGTTTTGTCCAAAAAAATTATCTTCATCCGCTCCGCCACCTTATTCCGTTGAGTTGTGCAAACCATCGTGAACTGTCTTTTGATGCCCTCATGTTGGCAAAGTGCATCAAATTCATCACCGGTATATTCTTCTCCATTGTCAGTCCAATATACTTTTAATTTTGGAATGGGAAGTGCCAAAATTTAATTTATGTTTTTTAATGGTAATACAATGCTCACAAAAGGGTACTGACACTTTTGTAAGTCCCGGCAGCAGCTTCCGTTCTGAGAGAATTTTTCAATCCTTGTTCTGATGTTTTAATGGTAATACAATGCTCACAAAAGGGTACTAACACTGTGAATTCTTCTCCTGAACCAATTGATGTAACAACTAGTTCCGCCTCTTTGTGTTTTTCTTCCAAAAATACATACAGATTTACAACAAATTTTTCTACCTTCATAACCACAAGTGTAATTTTCACAATTTTCATGATCATGTTCTCGATACGGGTTTTGCACCAGATATCATCCAATTACCCCAATGACAAAAGATTTTTCGTCAGTTCCTTCACATGTCGTACCTCTTGTATGGTGTGAATGGTATCATCAAACATTTTTATTTTGATAGTGCCGACCCCAGCAATTTTCAAAGCATGATCATTTCCCATGAATTCATATCTTTCTGAGACTGATTCATAATGATCAAATCATTCTCTCTAAGACGTCATGTGCCATGTCGTTCCTGAATCCATAATCCATGTGTCACAAAATTTGTGTTTGCCTTCTGCAACTGTTGCCGCTTCGTTGAATAATATTTCACAACCATCTGAAGTACTGGCCACATTTCCTTGAGAACACTTCTCAATACTCATACACTCTTTCTTGAAGTGTCATTTACCAGCACATTTATAACTATAAATATTTTTCTTCTTACTTCTCGACTTTGATCTGCCTCATCTTTGGTTCCCATTGGAGTCACGGTCCATAAACCTTCCTCTTATCATCGGTAAAGCCTCTGATTGCTTCGAAGTTACCAACCTATATTCCTTATTCTTGCGCTGGCTTTCTTCTCCGAGAACCGCAGTCAAGACATCGTCGAATTTTAGAGAACCCATAAGAATATTTTTTGTTAATTTGATGATAAGTTGATCATATGAATCTAGTAGACTTTGAAGTAGAAACTCCACACGTTCATTTTCCTCTATTTTGTGCCCATTGAAATGAGTTGGGCAAATAGAGTATTTAGTGTGTTGATAGGGTCAGTCATCGATGAGGATTCCGTCATCCGAAGAGTATAAAGTCTTCTCTTTTGGAAAATATTGTTGTGTAGTGACTTGACCTCGTACCTTTCTCAGATTATCCCATATAACTTTTGTTGTTTTTATCTAAGAGATACTTGAATAGTACTTCGTCTGCAATAACCAAGTGTACAACAACGTTATCATTCATCTCATTTCCACCAGTTTTTCTCCAATATCCGCAAAGCAATTCTCCTTTCTTAAAACTGCTTTATCATTATTTTTTCACAGCATAAAATTGCTTCCATTGAATTTTATTATCTCGTATCTGCCCGCCATTATGTCTACAACAATTTATTAGACTGGACAAAATAATCCCACCTTAATAAAAAATCTCAAAAAAATATTTTCTGATGTGGAAGATCAGTTTGGGCTGCAACCACAGAGTATACTCTGAATTTTAAAAATTTTAAAACAACGCTCTGATACCACTTGTTGGTCTCACGTGCGGCAACTTGAGATATAAATATGAAAATAAAGAATTGGACACCGAGATTTACGTGAAAAACCCCTAAAAATTATAAGGGTAAAAAACTTGGACAAAATGAAAAGAATTTCACTATAGTATTTTATGGTGTACAACCACTCATTGTGTTTCCAAAGAGGACACACAATCTCTTAATACAGGAGAACAAACATATCAAAAATATTATAGAACTAAGCACTCAAATGCTATAAAATGAGAAAAAGAACTCAATAGATGTTCAAGATGTTTTTTAATGATGAGAGAAATCACCTATTTCATGTCTGAATGGAAGACATTCATCAAACTCTTCATCCAAATTTGACAAATATCAACCAACTTTTTTGACTAAATGACTTGCCGACATATATTACTTATATATGATCACTAATTCATTCGTATTGACATGTATCAAGGATGCATTCCGCGTTGGTTTGTTAGTGTATTTTATAGGTGAATGTTGTTTATTTTTTTCTTCATCTTTCTGTTTCAACTTATTTAATTTTCAACTACTTATTTATGTTCATGTTTTAAAATAAATTTTGCAGCCCTATAAACAAATCCAAACAAGTTAGACAAAGTATTCTTTGTAGGTGAATTTCTTATAGATTCTCAATTATTATTAAAGGATCGTGTGCTGGGGGCACCTTGAGATGCTTCAAACATAATATTCTCTAAGAGCTGCAATAGTTCGTGTTCTAAGAATGTTTACACCGATGAATTAAATCGAGTTTGATTAAGAATCAAGCGGAAAACACTCTAAGTAATCATTCGTTAAGAAAACTGATATATTTTATATATTGTGCAACTAAATAACTGAAATAAGGGGAATCAGTCGTGGTACATATCAGTTCAGTTATGGTGACAACCTAGCTGACAGATGCTCTAACTGATCAAATCAGTTGAAAATAATATTTAAACAGTTAAAGGACACATGATAAGTTTATAGATGTTCGGAAACTTCAACTGCTCCTACGTCACCCCTTCTACCTCATCGGGTAGGATATACTAGAAGACATTGATTTACTTGTACAAACCCACCAACTTATGACTTACCACTGCCTAACTGAACTCCAATACGAGACTGAAGGAAGAACCTCCCAGCCTACACTTGTTTAACTCCGTGTGTCAAAGACTACATACACAAGTTTAATGTCTTTGGGCAAGACTGTATTTTGGGTGGTGGTGTGTATTTGTGTGAGCAAGAACTGAATAATGAACACTACAAGAATGTGTTCTCACACACTGAGGGAATTGTGCTTCTAAACTAAGTTGATAACACGATGAAGTTTTCCTTCTGGGCAAATTGCTTCTACTAAGCAGATATACACCCTTTTCTCTATTTATCTTCACACACTTGTTCTTCTTATTCTTGTTATTATTGGTTTTCACTGATCTTCTATTTATAGGCAGAAAACTGATCGTACAGTGAGACTCAATAATTGTATATGTTGCAGCCTGAACGTGTTCCTTGAATTTGTGTCTCGAATTTTTCTACAGCCTTCTGGAAAATTTTGGCTTTAAGCTTTGCTGCAACGTCCATTATTGTACTATCAATATTACTGTAATGGCCCGAAATTCGTATTCATATTTCACGGAATTTTAAAAATTTTTCTCTTTAAATAAATAAATAACTTGTCTCATTCATAAAATAAATCCGTAAATAGTTTTAACTTTAAAATGATAGCGGAAGTAAATATTGTATTTCGAAACAACAGCTTAAAAATAATCCAACATATTAAAAACTGAATTTGAGTATAAAACGTGCATAAACTGAAACATGAGGTTCTCGGGTTCCTATTACTGCTGACCCAAGCTAGCTCACTGATCTCCGCCCTCGGTCTCGGCCTCATCCGTACCTACAACAATCAAGTCTAGTGAGTCTAAAGACTCAACATGCATATATCGTGAATAACAAGTAAATATATCATAAAATCGTATGCAACGTAAAATATCGTGTCGTAAAGCGTAACGTAAAAATCGTGCCATGGGTAAATATAAATACGTGTATATCTGAAAATCGTACGTAAAAATTTGCTCGATAGAGCTCTGTCATAAAATACCATATCGAGGTTTTTCTGGTAGAGATAATGTTTCAACGCAAGTGGCCCGTAACATAACATGAACGTCTGATCAGACTAAACCACAGTATACTGGGCGGTAGAGATCACCACAGCCCTTGGACTGGATGTCCGTACCCATACATAATCGTAAACCGGTCGTAAGTCACAGGGTGAAGAGATCCCATAAGCGTGAGGTGGCCACAAGACATATCGCATATATCTCAAAATAAACATTTTATATTTCATGCACGTAATATAATTATAACCATGTTTTTACTGGATGAGTTGGATCATTCCCAGGCTTGCTGCGACCTAACCCTAACATGAGACACATGCAAATAATCTCAACTTGACAAAAACTTCATATCCGAACCAAAAACGAGACAAATGAGACCAACAACCTAATTTCCAACCATGGCTTCGTACCAACACGAACCAACATTTAGCCATGATTAAAATACACCTAACATAATGAAATAACATCCATAATAACTGTAATACACGAAAAATAGTGAATGGAGGCCAAAATCAAGAAATGCTCTTTCGAGAGTCACTTTGGCACATTGCACCGTAAATTCTCGTACGACCTCTAAACTTAACCAAATCACAAACGGCCACAAACATGACCTTCATAACTCATTAGGGTACTGTCTAGTCCAAGGTCATAGGCTAAAAGCCAACCAAGAACTTGAACAAGACCCCTGAACAGTAACCTTGCTGTTGTCCAAGCACAGTGGCAGCAGCTGTACGTTTGCTAGTTGTTTTATGGAACTAATGGCCATTGAGCTTGAACCAGCAACCAAAGTCTCTTACCAACATCCTAAGGCATGGCTTGAACCATGGCTAAGGGCGCTTGGCCAAACACAACTCAAGAAAATACCTAGGACCGCCCAAAGCTCCAACCAAGAGCACCAAAATTTTGTACTGTGATGTATTGAATTATTGGGATCTCTTGTATCGTTCCAGTGGCCATATGATCAACCATGGCTCAATCTAGACACTATGAGGTGTTTTTTGAACCATGGCTAAGGGATAAAAGCCAACCACAATCCACTCAAGCACCAAAACCGAAATTTCACTCACACACCAAAAACGAAAACCGAGGGGCGCATGTCTTGTTGTTTTAAAATTTTGATGGATTCGTGAACCAAGCCTTGAAAGGCTGTCTTGGTCACGTCCTAGACATGATAAGGGAGGGTTACAAGCATAGTTACAGGCCCTGGGCCAACCAAGATTCGAACGTTCACCTTAGACAACCAAACAACAAAATCGTGACTCAAACTTGCAACTATGGGGAAGTTTGCTTGTCAAGTCTTTAATCTGAGTGCATGGGCTTAAACCAATGAACCAACATGACTCTACACAATCTAATACATGCCTAGATGCAGCATGGAGTGCGTGGAACCGAGCCAACCTCCTGAAATCAAAAGAACAACTCAACCGTGAAGCATAAAGCCAAACAAAAGAAAACCGAGAAGGGTCTGTGCAGAATTCTTGCAACTTTTGCTGTCATATTTTGTTTGTTTCATGAATCATGAACATATAATGGTTTAAAAAATGTCTATATGACTTGATTGAAGAGGGAATAAACAATATATACATGCCTGGAAATCTGTTTTGAATAAAACAAAGCAATACGACAAACACGGCGCGGCGGAGTCGGAGTTTCTTTCTTATTTTTCTGTTGCAAGTTCTGGATTTTTGCTGCTGTTTCTTTCTGAAATTTTTGAAGTTTATGGATGGAAGGATGCTAGATAATGAAGGTGAAGGTTACAAGGGTGCTAAATGAGTCAAGAAATGCATTTAGATGGAAGTTTCATGTGAGGAGTTTGAATGGCAATATGAAATGTCTCTTTTCCTTCTAGCTGTACGAATTTCACGGGGTTGATATGCTAGATTAGTGGGTTGAGAGAAATTAAGTGCATAATGGTGCTTAAATTACTAATTATGGGTGAGTTAAAGGTGAATGAATTAACATACCATGAAGGGCCATTGAAGGGTGACTAGAAATGGAGAAGTTACCAAGCATATTTAAATTGGTTGGGGGTGACCGAAATTTACTATTAATTTGCAAGGTATAATGTTGATTGAATCTATTAAACTTTAATTCTTAAGGTTTTAACCCCCATTATTTATTTTAGTGAATTAACAAATTAAATTAGGATAACCATTTCTTGCATGGCATGGCTTGGTCTCAAAATAAATTAGTAAAATGTTAGGTTATAATTTCTTAAATATCTTAGGCTTAGATTAATTTATCCCAATTGGTTACACATTTTAATTTTGGCTTTTAACCAAATATTGGACACAAAAGAATTTCTTTACTAACTTAAATCCTCTTAATTTAAATAAATCTTAAAAACATTCTTTATCATTAAAATAACTTATTCCTTGGCTTAAATTAAATTTAGGAATATTTTCTTATTATTAATCTTATTTCAATTCTCCAACTCCAGTCCGACCACGCGTATTTATCCGAAAAGGTAAAAACTAAACTCCTGCGTTAAAAATAAATAATCATGACTTAAAAAATTTTAAAATGAATTAAACACTTCATATATGTATAAAAATAATTTTTAATCTAAATAATAGCAATTATGCATGGCTTATACGTTATCTGGTTTTTCGGGTTCTACAATCCTCTCCCCCTTAAAAGAAATTTCGTCATCGAAATTAAAACTTACCGAATAACTCGGGGTATCGACTCTTTAATTCTGGCTCAGACTCCCACGTAACTTCTTCCTCCGAATGATTAAGCCATTTGACCTTCACTAGCTTTACTAGTTTGTTTCGAAGCTTTTTCTCCTGTCTGTCTAAGATTTGCACTGGTCTTTCTTCATAAGACAGGTTCGGAGTGAGCTGCAACGGTTCAAAGTTCAAGACATGCGAAAGATTCGCCATATATTTCCTCAACATAGAGACGTGAAACACGTTGTGTACCTCGGCCAGATTCGACGGAAGAGCAACACGATACGCTAACGTCCCAACCTTGTCGAGGATCTCAAATGGTCCGATGAATCTCGGACTGAGCTTTCCTTTCTTCCCGAATCGCATGACACCTTTCATAGGTGCTATCTTCACGAAAACATGGTCTCCAACGACAAACTCTAGATCTCTCCTCCTCTGATCCACATAACTCTTCTGTCGACTCTGAGCAGTCCTCATCCTATCACGGATCTTGACTACTATATCGGCAGTCTGCTGAATAATCTGCGGACACAATTCTGCTCTCTCTCCTACTTCATCCCAATGAATAGGCGATCTACACTTACGACCGTACAGTGCTTCATATGGAGCCATACCTATAGATGACTGAAAATTGTCGTTATAGGTAAAATCCACTAATGGCAACTTCAACTCCCAACTCCCTGAGATCGATGACACATGCACGGAGAAGATCCTCCAGAATCCGGATAACTCTCTCTGACTGACCATCCGTCTGAGGGTGGAAAGCTGTATTAAACAACAACTTCGTACCCATAGCTGAATGCAGAATCTTCCAAAATGAGAAAGTGAATCTAGGATCTCGGTCAGACACTATAGAAACGGGAATACCATGAAGTCTGACTATCTCCCGGATGTACAACTCTGCATACTGAATGATGGTGAAAGTCGTCTTAATAGGCAAGAAGTGTGCTGATTTCGTAAGATGATCAACAATCACCCAGATAGCATTTGACCCTCTGGCTGACTTCGGCAAACCGACGACGAAGTACATGGTAATATTCTCCCACTTCCACTTGGGAATAGGGAGAGGCTTGAGCATATCTGCTGGTCTCTGATGTTCCGCTTTCACTAGCTGACACGTCAGACACTCGGATACAAAACGTCTGATATCCTTCTTCATTCCGGGCCACCAATACAATAATTGCAGGTCTTTGTACATCTTCGTACTCCCAGGGTGAATAGAGTACGGCGACATATGGGCCTCAGATAAAATATCCGCTCGAATAGAATCTTTGCTAGGAACCCACATTCTGTCTCGATATCTCACAATACCATCGCTAACTGTATCCAAGATACTGCCCTTGGCCTCATCTCTCTGCCTCCACTTTGCCAACTGCTCGTGTTCTAGCTGTCCACTGCGAATACGGTCTAGAAGAGAAGATTGAATCGTCAAAGTAGATAGACGGGGAACTCTACCTCGAGGATGTCTCTAGATCAAACCTCTGTATCTCAAACTGAAGAGGTATCGGAATCACCAAATGTGCCATCACTGAGACTTTCCTACTCAACGCATCCGCAACTACATTAGCTTTGGGGGGGTGGTAGCTAATGTCACAGTCATAGTCCTTCACTAGCTCCAACCAACGCCTATGATGCATATTCAACTCTTTCTGCGTAAAGAAGTACTTGAGGCTCTTATGGTCGGTAAAGATCTGGCACTTCTCTCCGTACAAATAATGCCTCCAAATTTTCAAGGCAAATACTACTGCTGCCAACTCTAGATCGTGGGTAGGGTAATTCTTCTCATGGATTTTCAACTGACGAGAAGCATAAGCTATCACCTTCCCATGCTGCATCAACACCGTGCCTAAACCGAGTTTCGAAGCATCGGTATACAAAACAAAATCTCCGGGCCCTGACGGCATGGCCAATACTAGTGCTGAAATAAGAGCTTGCTTCAAAGAATCAAAGCTCCTCTGACACTCATCGCTCCACACGTACTTAGCATTCTTGTAACGCCCCGGAAATTTAAAGGACCACGCGAACCACATGCATATAAATTATTAAATTCCTTTGTATTTTAATTAAATTGTTCTAATTGCATTAATTAATTATGTTGTGCATATTGGCATGTTTAAAAATATTTTTCTACATGGTTGCATTAAAATTGTATTTTTAAAAAGGATATTCGAGTGACGATCGAGGAACGGAGACCGGGGGCTGAAAAAAATGTAAAAATGTTTTATTTAAATAATTGTTTTTAATTATTTAATATAAGGATGATAGTTTTCTCATATTTTTGAAAACAAGGAATTTTGAAGTGATTTTATACGCCTGAACTAATTTTATCGGTGTTGGATTTTCAACAAAAATACGAGCTTCTAAACAGTCCGGCTATTTAATTCACTAACTATTTTTATGAAAACAATTTTATAATTTTATTTAAATCCTAATTAGCGCTAGTGGGCTTAATTAGGAGCTTAATAGGCCTTAAGTCTATTTAATAAATTATTTAGCATATAAAACACACTAAAACCCTAATTTTAGACTCTAGAACTCACGCCACCCTAATTTGTGATAAGCAAAACTCCTCCCTCGGCGCAGCTAACCCTCGGCCGTGGGAAGCAGCAGTCCTTCTTCGAAAGTTTTAAGGGAAGCTAGCCTCGGTTCTCTCTGTTCTTCGTCGCCATCGGTATTTCGTGCGTATATAACGCAAAGGCACGCCTAAATCTTCCTTTTCTCATCCATCATATCATATTATCGATTGGATTAATGTATGCATGAAGAACTTGAAGTTTATTTTCAGAATTTTCGGTTTTCTCATATACATGCTACGAACTAATGATTCTATGTACCAATTCATGCCTCTCAAGTATTTAGGGACTGCCATGGTGTAGGGCCGTGACCAGGGAGGGCCGTGCATGTTTAAAAACAACGCACACCCACGCCTAGACCATCGAACAATCAAAAGAAAATGAAGGGAAACAAAAACTGCTTGCACCGGTTGCTGTCACGGGATTGGCGATCGGGTTCATGTTTTAGGGTAAGGCTTGGCCTTGGCTTGGGCCAGGACATAGCCAGAGGTCGTCATGAATCAGGGTGAGAGTCCTAGTCATGCTAGGACTCGAACCGAGGGCTCGGGAAAGAGTCCTAGCATGGCTAGGTCTCCACCCGAGAACCCTGCACAGATTTGTGCAGGGTTTGCGCTACATCCAGGCGATGAGGGCTCGATGCGTGGGGCACGGGCTGGGCTAGGAAGGTTCACTAGGGTCTTAGCTAAGCGTGCATGGGTTGGGTTCGGGTGGTAGAGCCTCGGCTGGGCTCACACGATCAAAAACATGGAGTCCATGCAAGGTGTGATTCTCGGCCAGAATAGGTGTCACGTGGGGCAGCTTGTTTTTGGATTTTGGGTGGATACCTTGACAAACTTAGTGTCCAGTAGGTTAATTTAACATGTTGGGCACGTTATGGCTCGACATGGTTCGGGGGTAACTCGTAAAAATCAAAAGTTGGCTCGGAGTCGAAGTTTAGGTGTCAAATGAGGGTTTTTAAATAAAGAAAAATTGTAAAATGGTTCTCGGGGGTCGAGTCGTGGTTCATAAAAGTAAAAATAATATAAAAGGACTAAATTTATAATTTAGGAATTTTATATTAAAGTTTGGTATTTTTTCGGGATTAAAACACCGTTAAAACAATTAAGGAAAAATAATTGAAAAAGTCTAACATTTAAGCCAAATAAAAATATGAAAAAAATTCACGTAAGCTTAAATAATTATTTGGGACATGTTAGAGTCATGAAATCAAGGAAAAAGTCGAAAACGTAAAATGTCGAGTCCAGGGGTAAAACGATCTTTTTACACCGGGAAATTAGTAAAGGTCATGGCAGTGCCCTAAATGCTGTTTTTATGATATTACGAGTATTTTTAAATGCTTATGAAATGTTCATGATTTATTTATGATTTATTTTAAATGTCCATGAAATTTTATGATTACAAGTTGACATTTAAAATACATGGTGCATGCTTGGTTTCAAAAGAAAATATATTTATGCACGATTTTATTAAGTGATGAAAACATTGATGAAAGTGAAGTAATTGTGACTATGAGGATATGAGGTTATGATTGAGGATAGGCCAAGGCTCAGTTGACGATCATGTGTCGCTGATGTCCCCGCCGCCCAGTACTGTGGTTTCATGTAGATGGTACTATCGACTTTTGAGGATTGAGGAAAGTCACAATTAACGATCTGAATTCAATAAAGGAAAAGATAAGGTTTACGATTATGAAAAAGATTATGTCATGTTATGATTGAAGAAAAGGTAAAGGTGAGGTTCATGTTATGCATATCACGAAAAGGTTATTTTACGTAAAAGCATTTTCACTGTTGCATGTGTTTTATTATGTATTATTTGTTACAAAGATTTGGTGTGTTGAGTCTTTAGACTCACTAGGTGTGATGGATGCAGGTGAGGTTGAGGGAGGCCTTGACGGGTGATTGACTGGACTGAAGGTGCACGCAATCCGAGGACCAGCGTTTCTACTGTTTCCGCATTTACGATTTTAGGATTCATGATTGCGTTAAAGATTTTAAGATTTTTTTTATGCTTTGAGATGTTTGGTATGGGCGGCACATTCCAAATTTATTTCTTTTTAGGTTTGGTAAAACATGCGATGATTTTATTTTTATGACTATTGCACTTGATTTTAAAATGCTAGCTAGTGGATGTTCTAGATCATGGGCAAAATATTTTATTAAAATATTTTCATGTGTTGGCCGAATTTAAAAAAAAAAATTCTAGTACATTTTAAACAAAATAACACGAGACGTTTCAGTTGGTATCAGAGCAAAGGTTCTGTAAAGGGTTGTGCCACCATCAGCGCCAGAAAGATCAGTCGTCAAGCCTCAATTTGTAAGTTTACATGCTTTATATGATTTTATGATGCTAGCTGCATAAGTAAATGGCTTATATGTTCACGTCACATGTTTAATAGCTTTATGATGATAAATGTTTTATATGCTCTGGAATTTTTATACATGATATGATATGAAATAAGAAATTATTTGATTTTAACGCATGTTGGTTTTGTGGTGGAATTGGACTATGTTGATTTTTGGGTTTTAGTATTGACGTTTTACTTTTTGGGCTATAGGTTAATCGTGAATATTATGAATGCTTTATGTGACACATAATTTTCTAAGAAAATATTTATGATTCAAGGTTACTAGTCGAATTAATTTTTGGGAATTACTCATAAGAAATAATGATTCGAGGATTGCAATGACTTTGGGAGTAAGAAAATGTATAAATTGAGATTTTAAGTTTTGATGAAATGTAAGATTGGTTATAGGGATTGATTTTTTGGTAAATAAGTTTAAAATTTTGAAATTATGTAATGGGAAATCTGTAGAAGGAAATTAAGAATGCCAAGAGCTTATGGGTTAATCGTAGGATTTTTGAAATTAAGGACCAATTAAGATAATTTTTGAGGAAATTAAAAAATTGATTTTTGCAATTGTTAAGGAATTTGGGGACTAATTTAGCAATAAGCGGTAATTTGATGGTTTAGTTGATATGAATTTTTGATGATTTGGGCTAGAAAGAATATTTAGAACCTTGGGATATCTTAGTTAAAATGTTATAAGGAATGTTAATCAAGGGTTTTTAGAATGAATCGATATTAGGCTTGAAAATCTAAGCGTTAGCGGATACGTTTGGGATTTTAAGATTGAAATTTGATAAGTCGACGAACATTTTGGGTATAAATTAAGGAAAATAATATACGATAAGTTTGGTCATCCATCTTTTATTATTGGGAATGGTAAGAAAAGTTAAAAAATTTGAGGTTATAATAGTAACAACATTATGTCATTATGGGTTTCCTTAAGTTGCAATTCAAAAATAAAGATTTAAAAGATAAAACTAATTGGGATCAAGGAGACGTAAGGACATTCTAAAACTTAAGTTTGATCAGAGTAGTGCAGCGGAAGCGTGGAATTTTGGGATACTAGTACAAAATCTAAACATTGGGTTATTAAGGATAAGCGAATTTCGAGGACGAAATTCAATTAAAGGGGGGAAGATTGTAACACCCCGAAAATTTAAAGATCCACGCGAACCACATGCATTTGAATTATTAAATTCCTTTGTATTTTAATTAAATTGTTCTAATTGCATTAATTAATTATGTTGTACATATTGACATGTTTAAAAATATTTTTCTACTTGGTTGCATTAAAATTGTATTTTTAAAAAGGATATTCGAGTGACTATCGAGGAACGGAGACCGGGGGCTGAAAAAAATGTAAAAATGTTTTATTTAAATAATTGTTTTTAATTATTTAATATAATGATGATATTTTTCTCATATTTTTGAAAACAAGGAATTTTGAGGTGATTTTATACGCTGGGACTAATTTTATCGGTGTTGGATTTTCAACCAAAATACGAGCTTCTAAACAGTCCGGCTATTTAATTCACTAACTATTTTTATGAAAACAATTTTATAATTTTATTTAAATCCTAATTAGCACTAGTGGGCTTAATTAGGAGCTTAATAGGCCTTAAGTCTATTTAATAAATTATTTAGCATATAAAACACACTAAAACCCTAAGCTTAGACTCTAGAAATCACGCCACCCTAATTTGTGAAAAGCAAAACTCCTCCCATGGCGTAGCTAACCCTCGGCCGTGGGAAGCAGCAGTTCTTCTTCGAAAGTTTTAAGGGAAGCTAGCCTCGGTTCTCTCCGTTCTTCGTCGCCATCGGTATTTCGTGCGTATATAATGCAAAGGCACGCCTAAATCTTCCTTTTCTCATCCATCATATCATATTATCGATTGGATTAATGTATGCATGAAGAACTTGAAGTTTATTTTCAGAATTTTCGGTTTTCTCATATACATGCTACGAACTAATGATTCTATGTACCAATTCATGCCTCTCAAGTATTTAGGGACTGCCATGGTGTAGGGCCGTGACCAGGGAGGGCCGTGCATGTTTAAAAACAACGCACACCCACGCCTAGACCATAGAACAATCAAAAGAAAAAGAAGGGAAACGAAAACTGCTTGCACCGGTTGCTCTCACGGGATTGGCGATCGGGTTCATGTTTTAGGGTAAGGCTTGGGCTTGGCTTGGGCCAGGACATAGCCAGAGGTCGTCATGAGTCAGGGTGAGAGTCCTAGCCATGCTAGGACTCGAACCAAGGGCTCGGGAAAGAGTCCTAGCATGGCTAGGACTCCACCCGAGAACCCTGCACAGATTTGTGCAGGGTTTGCGCTACATCCAGGCGATGAGGGCTCGATGCGTGGGGCACGGGCTGGGCTAGGAAGGTTCACTAGGGTCTTAAGTAAGCGTTCATGGGTTGGGTTCGGGTGGTAGAGCGTCAGCTGGGCTCACACGATCACAAACATGGAGTCCATGCAAGGTGTGATTCTCGGCCAGAATAGGTGTCACGTGGGGCAGCTTGTTTCTGGATTTTGGGTGGATACCTTGACAAACTTAGAGTCCAGTAGGTTAATTTAACATGTTAGGCACGTTCTGGATCGACATGGTTCGGGGGTAACTCGTAAAAATCAAAAGTTGGCTCGGAGTCGAAGTTTAGGTGTCAAATGAGGGTTTTTAAATAAAGAAAAATTGTAAAATGGTTCTCGGGGGTCGAGTCGTGGTTCATAAAAGTAAAAATAATATAAAAGGACTAAATTTATAATTTAGGAATTTTATATTAAAGTTTGGTATTTTTTCGGGATTAAAACACCGTTAAAACAATTAAGGAAAAATAATTGAAAAAGTCTAACATTTAAGCCAAATAAAAATATGAAAAAAATTCACGTAAGCTTAAATAATTATTTGGAACATGTTAGAGTCATGAAATCAAGGAAAAATTCGAAAACGTAAAATGTCGAGTCCAGGGGTAAAACGGTCTTTTTACACCGGGAAATTAGTAAAGGTCATGGCAGTGCCCTAAATGCTGTTTTTATGATATTATGAGTATTTTTAAATGCTTATGAAATGTTCATGATTTATTTATGATTTATTTTAAATGTCCATGAAATTTTATGATTACAAGTTGACATTTAAAATACATGGTGCATGCTTGGTTTCAAAAGAAAATATATTTATGCACGATTTTATTAAGTGATGAAAACATTGATGAAAGTGAAGTAATTGTGACTATGAGGATATGAGGTTATGATTGAGGATAGGCCAAGGCTCAGTTGACGATCATGTGTCGCTGATGTCCCCGCCGCCCAGTACTGTGGTTTCATGTAGATGGTACCATCGACTTTTGAGGATTGAGGAAAGTCACAATTAACGATCTGAATTCAATAAAGGAAAAGATAAGGTTTACGATTATGAAAAAGATTATGTCATGTTATGATTGAAGAAAAGGTAAAGGTGAGGTTCATGTTATGCATATCACGAAAAGGTTATTTTACGTAAAAGCATTTTCACTGTTGCATGTGTTTTATTATGTATTATTTGTTACAAAGATTTGGTGTGTTGAGTCTTTAGACTCACTAGGTGTGATGGATGCAGGTGAGGTTGAGGGAGGCCTTGACGGGTGATTGACTGGACTGAAGGTGCACGCAATCCGAGGACCAGCGTTTCTACTGTTTCCGCATTTAGGATTTTAGGATTCATGATTGCGTTAAAGATTTTAAGATTTTTTTTATGCTTTGAGAGGTTTAGTATGGGCGGCACATTCCAAATTTATTTCTTTTTAGGTTTGGTAAAACATGCGATGATTTTATTTTTATGACTATTGCACTTGATTTTAAAATGCTAGCTAGTGGATGTTCTAGATCATGGGCAAAATATTTTATTAAAATATTTTCATGTGTTTACCGAATTTAAAAAAAAAATTTCTAGTACATTTTAAACAAAAGAACACGAGACGTTTCAATTCTTCTTTGTCAACGACGTGAGTGGGACCGGGATAGCTGAGAATCCCTGAATAAACTTCCGGTAGTATCCTGCTAGCCCAAGGAAACTACGGATCTCTGATGCATTTTGCGGCCCAACCCAATCTCTGACTGCTGCAACTTTCGCTGGGTCTACCTCAATACCGCTACTAGAAATGACGTGGCCTAAGAACGCCACCTTCTCTAACCAGAACTCGCACTTACTGAACTTCGCGAATAGCTTGTGCTTTTGCAAGGTCTACAAAACTACGGTCAATGTTTGCTGTGATCCTCTTGATTCTTTGAGTAAACGAGAATGTCATCTATGAATGCTATCACGAACTGATTAAGATACGGCTGAAATACGCGATTCATGAGATACATGAAGATTGATGGCGCATTCGTCAAACCGAATGGCATCACAAGGAACTCGAAGTGTCCATAACGAGTCCTAAAAGCAGTCTTGAGAATATCGGCGTCTTTCACCCTCAACTGGTGATAACCAGAACGCAGATCAATTTTTGAGAATACTGAAGCTCCCTGCAATTGATAAAATAAATATTCAATCCTCGGAAGTGGGTATTTGTTCTTCACTGTAACTCTGTTCAATTCCCGGTAATCAATGCAGAGCCTCATCGAACCATCCTTCTTCTTCACAAATAAGACTGGCGCGCCCCATGGCGAAAAACTCGGACGAATGAATTCCTTTTCAAGAAGTTCCTGAATTTGCTTCTTGAGTTCTGCCATCTCTGTCGATGCTAATCGGTATGGTGCTTTTGAGATTGGTGCGGTACCTGGCATAAGCTCAATAGAGAACTCCACCCCCCGCATAGGTGGCATACCAGAGACATCATCATGAAAAACGTCTAGAAAGTATCTGACAATTGGGACATCGGAGACGGACTGACTGGGTGTTTTGGGAACAGATACAAAAGTCGCTAAAAACGCTCGACACACTCTATGCATGAGCTTCCTAGCCTGGACACAAGATATTATACATGGTAAATGAAAGTACCTATCTGGTTCGAATAAGAACTGCTCTCTCCCAAGCGGTCGGACTAGAACAGATCTCCGCTGGAAGTCAATCAAAACTCTGTTCCTTAATAGCCAGTCCATGCCCAGAATGATATCAAATTCTGGCATCGGCAATACGATAAGATCCGCATAAACAATATTACCATGAAGTTCGAGGTCTATGTCTCGGATCAAATTAGTAGCTGTCAGCTCCTCTCCAGAAGGCAGTACTACCGAATACGCTATATCTAGCCCAATGGTCTTGACCTTGAGTAAATTTACAAAGGTCTCCGAAATGAACGAATGAGTAGCCCCTGAATCTATCAAGGTATTTGTAGTTGAACCAGCTATAAAAGTTCTCCCTGAAAGGTTGAAACATCATGCGAAACCTAATAGTTACAAAAACTAAACTTATAGACATGCGAAGGTCAAAGTTCTTCTAATCTAAATTCCCGAAACTAACACTGATTAGAACATGCAATCCTATCACCAATTTCTAAGTTCAAAAATTTTTAACCCAAACTCTCAAAACATTAAATATCAAATACAAGCTTAAATTTTTAAGATACCTGTCAAGAGCATCGTCTCCGGGTTTGTCTCCGCTGCGTGGAGAGCAAAAACTATGCCTTGGGTAGGCAAACTCCCCTGAGGGAAATTCTTCAGTAAGTGGTCAGGACTGCCACACTTGTAGCACTTCCCCGAACCATACCTACAAACTCCAGTATGGCGGCATGTGCACTTGGCACAGACTGGATACGCCGAGGATCTCGGGACTACACGTCCTTGCTGCTGCTATCCTCTGCTCTTGGATGAGCCGTGGAAAGGCTTCTTACTCTGATGTTGCTGCTGAGGAGGGCGGTGCGGCCCCTGAAATAGTCGCTTACCATAGCGATCGCTCTCAATGTCATTCTGATCCTGCTCTGCGGCTAGAGCTCTGGAGAGAGCGACATCATAGGTAGTAGGGTCAGCCACCCTAACATCACGGCGCAAGATCGACCGCAGACCATCCATAAATTGCCTCAACTTGGCTCCAGCATCATTTGCAATCATTGGTACAAAATGGCAAACCCTCTCAAACTTACGGATAAACTCCGTAACAGTAATGTCTCCCTGCATCAGGGTCATAAACTCCCTGGTCAACCTGGAACGCACCTCGTCAGTAAAATATTTAGAGTAGAATATCTCTGTAAAGCGCGTCCAGCTCAGAGTGGCCAAATTCAAGGCTACAGATGCTCCTTCCCACCACAGTCGAGCGTCTCCTCCAAACATATAGGTTGCGCAACGAACCCTATCCTCATCTCCAAGCCCCATTAATACAAAGATAACCTCAAGGGACTTAATCAAGCCCTCGGCAATCAAAGGATCTGTCGTCCCTGAGAATTCCTTCGGCCTCATCTTCATGAACCGCTCACGAATGGCCTCAGGTCCTGTCTACCTGGCTATCACGGCATTATTCCCCGCAAACTGTGCGAATAACTGTGAAACGTCTCGTCTTCTTTTGTTTAAAATGTACTAGATTTTTTTTTTTAATTCGGCCAACACATGAAAATATTTTAATAAAATATTTTGCCCATGATCTAGAACATCCACTAGCTAGCATTTTAAAATCAAGTGCAATAGTCATAAAAATAAAATCATCGCATGTTTTACCAAACCTAAAAAACAATAAATTTGGAATGTGCCGCCCATACTAAACCTCTCAAAAACCTCTCAAAGCATAAAAAAAATCTTAAAATATTTAACGCAATCATGAATCCTAAAATCGTAAATGCGGAAACAGTAGAAACGCTGGTCCTCGGATTGCGTGCACCTGCAGTCCAGTCAATCACCCGTCAAGGCCTCCCTCAACCTCACCTGCATCCATCACGCCTAGTTAGTCTAAAGACTCAACACACCAAATCTTTGTAACAAATAATACATAATAAAACACATGCAACAGTGAAAAATACTTTTACGTAAAATAACCTTTTCGTGATATGCATAACATGAACCTCACCTTTACCTTTTCATCAATCATAACATGACATAATCTTTTTCATAATCCTAAACCTTATCTTTTCCTTTATTGAATTCAGATCGTTAATTGTGACTTTCCTCAATCCTCAAAAGTCGATGGTACCATCTACATGAAACCACAGTACTGGACGGCGGGGACATCAGCGACACAAGATCGTCCACTGAGCCTTGGCATATCCTCAATCGTATCCTCATATCCTCATAGTCACAATTACTTCACTTTCATCAATGATTCCATGCTTTCATCACTTTATAAAATCGTGCATAAATATATTTTCTTTTGAAACCAAGCATGCACCATGTATTTTAAATGTCAACTTTCAATCATAAAATTTCATGGACATTTAAAATAAATCATAAATAAATCATGGACATTTCATAAGCATTTAAAAATATTCGTAATATCATAAAAACAGCATTTAGGGCACTGCCATGACCTTTACTAATTTTCCGGTGTAAAAAGATCGTTTTATCCCTGGACTCGACATTTTACGTTTTCGAATTTTTCCTTGATTTCATGACTCTAACATGTTCCAAATAATTATTTAAGCTTAAGTAAATTTTTTTCATATTTTTATTTGGCTTAAATGTTAGACTTTTTCAATTATTTTTCCTTAATTGTTTTAACAGTGTTTTAATCCCGAAAAAATACCAAACTTTAATATAAAATTCCTAATTTATAAATTTAGTCCTTTTATATTATTTTTACTTTTATGAACCACGACTCGACCCCCGAGAACCATTTTACAATTTTTCTTTATTTAAAAACCCTCATTTGACACCTAAACTTCGACTCCGAGCCAACTTTTGATTTTTACGAGTTACCCCCGAACCATGTCGAGCCAGAACGTGCCCAACATGTTAAATTAACCTACTGGACTCTAAGTTTGTCAAGGTATCCACCCAAAATCCAGAAACAAGCTGCCCCACGTGACACCTATTCTGGCCGAGAATCACACCTTGCATGGACTCCATGTTTGTGATCGTGTGAGCCCAGCCGACGCTCTACCACCCGAACCCAACCCATGAACGCTTACTTAAGACCCTAGTGAACCTTCCTAGCCCAGCCCGTGCCCCACGCATCGAGCCCTCATCGCCTGGATGTAGCGCAAACCCTGCACAAATCTGTGCAGGGTTCTCGGGTGGAGTCCTAGCCATGCTAGGACTCTTTCCCGAGCCCTCGGTTCGAGTCCTAGCATGGCTAGGACTCTCACCCTGACTCATGACGACCTTTGGCTATGTCCTGGCCCAAGCCAAGGCCAAACCTTACCCTAAAACATGAACCCGATCGCCAATCCCGTGACAGCAACCGGTGCAAGCAGTTTTCGTTTCCCTTCTTTTTCTTTTGATTGTTCGATGGTCTAGGCGTGGGTGTGCGTTGTTTTTAAACATGCACGGCCCTCCCTAGTCACGGCCCTACACCATGGCAGTCCCTAAATACTTGAGAGGCATGAATTGGTACATAGAATCATTAGTTCGTAGCATGTATATGAGAAAACCGAAAATTCTGAAAATAAACTTCAAGTTCTTCATGCATACATTAATCCAATCGATAATATGATATGATGGATGAGAAAATGAAGATTTAGGCGTGCCTTTGCGTTATATATGCACGAAATACCGATGGCGACGAAGAACGGAGAGAACCGAGGCTAGCTTCCCTTAAAATTTTCGAAGAAGAACTGCTGCTTCCCACGGCCGAGGGTTAGCTGCGCCGAGGGAGGAGTTTTGCTTTTCACAAATTAGGGTGGCGTGAGTTCTAGAGTCTAAGCTTAGGGTTTTAGTGTGTTTTATATGCTAAATAATTTATTAAATAGACTTAAGGCCTATTAAGCTCCTAATTAAGCCCACTAGTGCTAATTAGGATTTAAATAAAATTATAAAATTGTTTTCATAAAAATAGTTAGTGAATTAAATTGTAACGCCCCGAAAATTTAAAAGTCCACGCGAACCACATGCTCGAATGATTAAATTCTTTTGTATTTTAATTATATGTTTTAATTGCATTAATTAATTATGTGGTGCATATTGATATGTTTAAATTATATTTTTCTACATGGTTGCATTAAAATGTAATTTTTAAAGGTTATTCGAGCTGCGATCGAGGAACCGAGACCGAGGGCTGAAAAAACGTAAAATGTATTTATTAAATAATTGTTTTTGATTATTTAAATTAAGGGTGATGCTTTTTAGTATTTTTGAAAATAAGGGGTTTTGAGGTGATTTTATACGCCGGGACGTAAATTTTATCGATGTTGGATTTTCAACAAAAATACAAACGCATTGGCAACCCGGCGAAGAAATTCACAAACTTTATTAAACAAAACTATTTTTAAAATTCTAATTAAGCACCAATGGGCCTAAATTACCTACTTAATGGTCTAAAGCCTAATTAGTGATTAATTAGACTATAAAATATGTTAAACCCCACCCTTAAACCTACAACTACACGCCCCCTTCCCCAACAAATTCAGAATTCTTTTCCTCCCAATTTCTACACGGCACACACATCACAAAATTAAGAGAAAAGTTTGAAGGTTCTTCAAGGAAATTCAAGCCATGATCGTTCGTCGCCGTTCTTCGCAAATCGTCAACGTTTTTATCGTGCGATTAATACGCAAAGGCACGCCATATTCTCCTTTTACTCATCCATCACACCATAGTATTTATTTAATTGTCTTTTGCATGAAAACAAGTTGCATCATGTTATATTTTCGGATTTGCATCTTAGGTGATTTTTAAGGCTTGTGTTGTCATCCAAAAACTTGTTTATTATGTGGTTTAGGGGCTGCCATGAATTAGTATGTATTTCCACAAGTTTAAAGGTCTAGAATCGCACACAAAAGCAACCAAAACGCTGTGCAAGAAAGAAAAAAAAACAGAAACGTTAGCATGAACCAACTTGCTGTCATGGAATTGAGGGGGTTCGTTTTTTTTATGGGTTGGGACCAGGGCTTGGCTATGGTCCGTGAGGGGCCTAGGAAGTGTCCTAGCCATGCTAGGACTCGAGCTAAGTGGGCTGGGAGGAGTCCTTGTTGAGAAGGACTCCACCCGAGAATTTGCAAAGGGGAGTAGCGCAGGTACAGAAGCTGGTGCAGGGGAGAGATGGCTCGGCCTGGGGGCTTTGGGCTGAGCTAGGTCGGGTCATTAGGGTCCTAAGATGGTGCACTAGGGTCTAGGGCAGGGGCTGGTGCGGCTTGGGTGTGCTGTGGCTCGAAGGAACATGATGAAGCATTGGCAGCATGATATACGCGAGGATGCTGCCACTGGTTCAGTGGTTTGCTGCTCACGTCCAGGGGCTTGCATTGGTCTGGGTATGGTCTGGGCGTGGTCTAGGGTCAGTTAGGTCAGGGTGGCTCGATGGTTAAGGGTTGGGAGGAGTCCTAGACTAGATAGGAGTTTCCTTTGTTCAAGGGCACTAACACACGTACACATGCATGCAATTGGGTTGAGGGGCAGAAGGTTTTTGCGCGGGCCAGGGCTGGTTTTTCGGGCTGGGCTTGGTCAGTAGGGTCCCTAGGTGGGTTGGCTAGGTTTTGGCTCAAGGTGGCTCGGACGTGGCTCGAGTAAATTGGGAGTTGGCTCGGTGTGTTCGTTAGTGTGTCAAAAACGAAAATTAAGAAACAAAACTTGAATCCATGGGTCCACGGGTGTGGCTCATGATTTGGAAGGGTATAATAAATCATAAAAAGTTTATGTTTAAAGTTTGGGGTCAAAATAACGAGTTTTGGATTTATCCGGGATTTAATCGCTGCACGAAACGCTAATTAACAAGTTAATTGAAACGCCTAGTTTTAAGCTTTATAAAATTATGGAAAATTAAGTTTAAGCTTAAATAATTATCATAAGTCTTAGTTTTTAATTTGGGAATTTTATATTAAGGTTTGGTTTAATTCGGGATTAAAACGCATTAATACGTCACATTTAAAGATTAATTTAAAAGTCCTCGATTTAAGCTAAATAAAAATATGAGAAAATTCATCTAAGCTTAAATAATTATCTGGGACATTTTAGAGTCAATGGATTTAAGAAAAAGTCAAAGTCGAGAAATTATACGTCCAGGGGTAAAACGATCTTTTTACACCTAGAAATTAGTAAACGTCATGGCAGTCTCCTGAATGCTGTTTTATGTGATAATATGATTATTTTCAATGGTTATGGATGTTTATGGAATTTTTATATGTTAATATGTTAATTTTAAATGTTTATGGATTTTTAAGATGTTAATATGTTTAAATGTTTTATGATGTAATATGTTAAAACGTTTATTTTAAATGTTTATGATTTAAATATTTATTTTAAACGTTAATGATGTTAAAATATTTATTTTAAAACGTTTATGTTTTTTTATGATTTTAATATGTTAAATTATGATTTTTAAATATTTATGAATTTTATGATTTAAATATGGGCATTTAAAAGACATATTGCATGCTTGGTTTCAAAATAAAAATGATATTATATGCATGTTTTTATTAAGTGATGATAACGTGTTGAAGGACGTGAAGGGATTGTGACTACTACATGTTGGAAATATCGTGAGGGTTATGGTCCCAGTGGGAGCCCGACGATCGTGTTTCCTTGGATACGGATACGAATACGAATACGTGATACGAATACGAATATGTTAATACGTTGGCCAAGGCCCAGTTGACCGGTGAGAGTGTTGCTGGTGTCCCCGCCGCCCAGTACTGTGGTTTCTTTAGATGGATCCATCGCCCAATACGATCAAGAATACAAGTCACAGTCACGATCTGAATTCAACAAACACGAACATGAACATGAATACGAATATGAATACGAATATGAATATGGATACGAATATGGATATGAACATTAATATGAATACGAATATGGACATGAATATGAATATGTTTAAGTGATATGATTATATTTTTATGAAAATGTTTTTATGCATCATGAAAATGTTTACGAAAATGTTTATGTTTATGCATCTTCATGAAAACGATATTTTAAGTACAAGTATTTTTCACTGTTATATGTTAGCTGTATTACGTAGTACTTGTTATAAAGATTATGGTGTGTTGAGTCTTTAGACTCACTAGGTGTGATGGATGCAGGTTATCATGATAATGCTAATGGAGGTCTTGATGGTTGATCCGACTGGACTGAAGGTGCACATGACCCGAGGACCGACGCTAGTTTTCCGCACTAGTTATTATTTATGATTTTAAGTAATGTTAACGATATTTTTACGTCTTTTATTTATGTTATGAGAGATTTTTGAGAGGTTATAGTATGAGCTATACTTTTCAAATAATGTTTTTAGGTTGGTAAAATGTTTGACGACTTTATGCTTTAAAATATTTTCCTTTGGATTTTTAAATGGCAGTTGGATGTTTATTTTTAAAATGATGTCAAAAATATTTTATGGTTCGGCCGAATACTACGTGAGGTTTTAAAAAAAAAATTTCTAGTACTTTTAAAGCAATAAAAAGGGCAGGACGTTTCATAAATATCCGGACTGTTTAGAAGCTCGTATTTTGGTTGAAAATCCAACACCGATAAAGGAACGATTCATAAATAGCCGGACTGTTTAGAAGCTCGTATTTTGGTTGAAAATCCAACACCGATAAAATTAGTTCCGGCGTATAAAATCACCTCAAAATTCTTTGTTTTCAAAAATATGAGAAAACTATCATCCTTATATTAAATAATTAAAAACAATTATTTAAATAAAACATTTTTACATTTTTTCAGCCCCCGGTCTCCGTTTCTCGATCGTCACTCGAATATCCTTTTTAAAAATACAATTTTAATGCAACCATGTAGAAAAATATTTTTGAACATGCCAATATGCACAACATAATTAATTAATGCAATTAGAACAATTTAATTAAAATACAAAGGAATTTAATAATTCAAATGCATGTGGTTCGCGTGGACCTTTAAATTTTCGGGGCGTTACAAACTGAGTCATCCCAGCTATCATCTGGGCGTTCATGTCCGGTGGAGGGGGTGGCGGTAAATCTCTCTCCTGCCTATGGTCCTCATCGTCCTCCTGACGATATTCCTCATCTCTCGTGCGATCATTAATGCGTCTAGGAGGCATACTGTTCCATGAATAACCCACGCGTAACCAACATGCATAATTATATTATTTCTTTAAATTTAAATAAATAGTGCATAATTATAATCTTAACATAAAATATTTCATGAAAACATGCTGTTAAAATATTTCATGCTTTAAACAAAATGCGTAAACGTAAAACTTACAGACCGAAGACGTGATTTCATGAGCTTCTCGAGATCAGTAGTAGTACAACCCTTCACAAGAACATAGGCTCTGATACCAACTGTAAAGGCCCGAAATTCGTATTCATATTTCGCGGAATTTTAAAAATTTTTCTCTTTAAATAAATAAATAACTTGTCTCATTCATAAAATAAATCCTTAAATAGTTTTAACTTTAAAATGACAGTGGAAGTTAATATTGTATTTCGAAACAACAACTTAAAAATAATCCAACATATTAAAAACTGAATTTGAGTATAAAACGTGCATAAACTGAAACATGAGGTCCTCGGGTTCCTATTACTGCTGACCCAAGCTAGCTCACTGGTCTCCGCCCTCGGTCTCGGCCTCATCCGTACCTAGAACAATCAATTCTAGTGAGTCTAAAGACTCAACATGCATATATCGTGAATAGCAAGTAAATATATCATAAAATCGTATGCAACGTAAAATATCGTGTCGTAAAGCGTAACGTAAAAATCGTGTCATGGGTAAATATAAATACGTGCATATCTGAAAATCGTACGTAAAAGATTTGCTCGATAGAGCTCTATCATAAAATACCATATCGAGGTTTTTCTGGTAGAGATAATGTTTCAACGCAAGTGGCCCGTAACATAACATGAACGTCTGATCAGACTAAACCACAGTATACTGGGCGGTAGAGATCACCACAGCCCTTGGACTGGATGTCCGTACCCATACATAATCGTAAACCCGTCGTAAGTCACCGGGTGAAGAGATCCCATAAGCGTGAGGAGGCCACAAGACATATCGCATATATATCAAAATAAACATTTTATATTTCATGCACGTAATATAATTACAACCATGTTTTTACCGGATGAGTTGGATCGTTCCCAAGCTTGCTGCGACCTAACCCTAACATGAGACACATGAAAATAATCTCAACCTGACAAAAACTTCATATCCGAACAAAAAACGAGACAAATGAGACCAACAACCTAATTTCCAACCATGGCTTCGTACCAACCCGAACCAACATTGCACCATCATTTAGCCATGATTAAAATACACCTAACATAATGAAATAACATCCATAAGAACTGTAATACACGAAAAATAGTGAATAGAGGTCAAAATCATGAAACGATCTTTCGAGAGTCACTTTGGCACATTGCATCATAAATTCTCGTACGACCTCTAAACTTTACCAAATCACAAACAGCCACAAACATGACCTTCATAACTCATTGGGGTACTGTCCAGTCCAAGGTCATAGGCTAAAAGCGAACCAAGGACTCGAACAAGACCCCTGAATCGTAACCTTGCTGCTATCCAAGAACAGTGGCAGCAGCTGTACGTTTGCTAGTTGTTTTATGGAACTAATGGCCATTGAGCTTGAACCACCGACCAGAGTTCCTTACCAACATCCTAAGGTGTGGCTTGAACCATGGCTAAGGGCGGTTGGCCAACCTCAACTCAAGCAAATACCTAGGACCGCCCAAAGCTCCAACCGAGAGCACCAAAATTCTGTACTGTGATGTATTGAATTGTTGGGCTCTCTTGTATCATTCCAGTGGCCATATGATCGACCATGCCGAAAGTTCACTCACACACCAAAAATGAAAATCGAGGGGCGCATGTCTTGTTGTTTTAAAATTTTGATGGATTCGTGAACCATGCCTTGAAGGCTGTCTTGGTCATGTCCTAGACATGCTAAGGGAGGGTTCCAACCATGGTTACAGGCCCTGAGCCAACCAAGATTCAAACGTTTACCTTAGACAACCAAACAACAAAATCGTGACTCAAACTTGCAACTATGGGGAAGTTTGCTGTCAAGTCTTTAATCTGAGTGCATGGGCTTAAACCAATGAACCAACATGACTCTACACACTCTAATACATGCCTAGATGCAGCATGGAGTGCCTGGAACCGAGCCAACCTCCTGAATCAAAAGAACAACTCAACCGTGAAGCATAAAGCCAAACAAAAGAAAACCGTTGCTGTCATATTTTGTTTGTTTCATGAATCACGAACATATAATGGTTTAAAAAATGTCTATATGACTTGATTGAAGAGGGAATAAACAGTATATACATGCCTGGAAATCTGTTTTGAATACAACAAAGCAATACGACAAACACGGCGCGGCGGAGACGGAGTTTCTTTCTTATTTTTCTGTTGCAAGTTCTGGATTTTTGCTGCTGTTTCTTTCTGAAATTTTTGAAGTTTATGGATGGAGGGATGCTAGATAATGAAGGTGAAGGTTACAAGGGTGCTAAATGAGTCAAGAAATGCATTTAGATGGAAGTTTCATGTGAGGAGTTTGAATGGCAATAGGAAATGTCTCTTTTCCTTCTAGCTGTACGAATTTCATGGGGTTGATATGCTAGATTAGTGGGTTGAGGGAAATTAAGTGCATAATGGTACTTAAATTACTAATTATGGGTGAGTTAAAGGTGAGTGAATTAACATACCATGAAGGGCCATTGAAGGGTGACTAGAAATGGAGAGTTACCAAGCATATTTAAATTGGTTGGGGGTGACCGAAATTTACTATTTTTGCAAGGTATAATAGTTGATTGAATCTATTAAACTTTAATTCTTAAGGTTTTAACCCCCATTATTTATTTTAGTGAATTAACAAATTAAATTAGGATAACCATTTCTTGCATGGCATGGCTTGGTCTCAAAATAAATTAGTAAAATGTTAGGTTATAATTTCTTAAATATCTTAGGCTTTGATTAATTTATCCCAATTGGTTACACATTTTAATTTTGGCTTTTAACCAAATATTGGACACAAAAGAATTTCTTTACTAACTTAAATCCTATTAATTTAAATAAATCTTAAAAACATTATTTATCATTAAAATAACTTATTTCTTTGCTTAAATTAAATTTAGGAATATTTTCTTATTATTAATCTTATTTCAATTCTCCAACTCCAGTCCGGCCTCGCATATTTATCCGAAAAGGTAAAAACTAAACTCCTGCGTTTAAAATAAATAATCATGACTTAACAAATTTAAAATGAATTAAACACTTCATATATATATAAAAAAATCATTTTTAATTTAAATAATAGCAATTATGCATGGCTTATACGTAATCTGGTTTTTCGGGTTCTACAATTACAAAATTTTTGTATCCTTGTGCGTAGCTAGAATCCACTTAGTTAAGCTTGTCTTGATCTGCAATTTATTGACTCCTAACTGTAAGGCCCAAGAAATTTATCCGGTTAATCTAAAAGGATTTGGCGATAATTATTATAATCTATTGGTGATAATTGATATGATTATAGACGAACGGATCAGACCGGAAAAGACGAAAGAAAATCAAAATGAGGAGCAAGAAAGAGTCCTCGCGCACATGCGCGACGTGATGGGCGTACATGCGCGAGGTAGACAGAACCTTGCGCGCACATGCGCGAAGAAAGACGCGCATATACGCGAGCAGCTCATGGCGAAGGCAGAGGACCTCGCGCATATGCGCGAGGAAGTGTATCGGTACGACTCGAGTCCAGAGAATGTCGCGCACATGCGCGGAAGGACGTCGCGCATATGCGCAACTTGCTGTAAGTTCGGACAGAACGTTCGGCGCATATGCACGGGACTTGGGCGCGCATATGCGCCAGGCATGCATCACGAAAAATCGACATTTGGTCTCTTAAAGTGCAACGTGTGTATATATATATATATATACATTACACAAATTGATTCAGAGGAAGAAAAGGAAACCGAGGGAAAGCTTGAGGAATTTTCAATTCTTTGATCGTAAATGTAGGATTGTGAAAGATCCGCTGATCTGATTTTAAATCCGACTTCAGTACCGAGTTCCTAACGACATAGGCTACAACTGGACGCAAGTTTTACTACGTTTTGATATGTCTTGAAATTATGATATTGCCAGAATTTAATGGAATTCATATATGATGTTCTTGACATGTTAGACATCATAGAATCGAAGTCAGATTAAGAAACTGACTGATTATGGAATTGTTATGAATTTTGGAGTCGATTTGATTGAGAATCGATATCAGATTTATATTATCGTTGAAATTATGAGTTATATCGATAGTGATTATGAGTTCTGGTATTATATCTGTGATGTTGGTACTGACGGGGTTATCGAGACTGTATTGGTATGCCGTCGAAACATCAGTTGATTGATATTGATCAGACTCGGTATTGGTTGAGATGGTATTGTGGTAACATATGTCGATTGGCATTGATCTGATTATGTTTTGATTTGAGTATTGATCAGAACAGGTTTTGAACTGAGTTATGCACTGATATTGTATCTATTCGATTGTTATTAGCAGATTGGGTATGGACAGAGTTGACTTCGATACTTCGTTTTCATTGGACCGAGAAGATAAAGGTATAAATTAATGTTGAGTTGGGATTGCACAACTCGAGTGAGGTTTGGCTCGAGTTTCCCTAAATCACATACTTTACCTTATTGTATTGATTTTTGATTGATATACTTGTTCTCTTGATTGATAGACAGCAGGTATTAGACGAGTAATCTTTTGACAGAAGTGCCTGATAATGGTGGGATCGCCATGGGCACATTGCACGATGTCACAAGATAGTGTATTGGCGATTGTGCCAAAGTCTGTCACCGGATGTTTGGCTATCGATGTGGATAGAATTATAACTTCTTCTATTATTGATGATCGATATTATATCGATGTGGATAGAATCGGAGCTTCTTCTATTACTGGTGATCGGTACCGTATCGATGTGGATAGAATCATAACTTCTTCTATTACTGATGGTCAATATCATATCGATGTGGATAGAATCAGAGTTCTTTCTATTACTGGTGATCGATACTATACCGATGTGGATAGAATACGAGCTTCTTCTATTACTGGTGATCGATACCATATCGATGTGGATAGAATTGGTATTTCTTCTATTACTGGTGATCGATACCCTATCGACGTGGATAGAACTGGAGTCTTTTCTATTACTGTTGGTCGATATGGGAATGCCGACTTCTGAAAACCGGGATCCCTAGACTAGGATTGAGTTTAGTCTTAAATGTGAAGTCATGAGTCTAATTGACAGTTTATATTGATTTATGTTGGTTATGTTCCTGAATACGGTACATATTGAGTTATGTTTCTGATGATGGTACATGTTTAGAATAGGATTTATTCTTGATATGGATTTATATTCTGATTTGAATACATGTTAGAAATATTTGTTATATGCTTTTATATTGTCTTTATGATTGCATGTATACATGATTTATACTGAGAATGTAATTCTCACCGAAATTATCCGACTGTTGTCTTGTTTGTATGTGTGCATGACAACAGGTGGGATAGGATCAGGGTCAAGAAGAGAAAGAGGCTGGACTAGATAGCGTGGAGATCCGGGCTTTGAAGCAACTTAGGATTCAGCACTGAGATATAGTTGAACCTAGTTGAATTCTTGTAGATAATACAAGATTTGTATATTTATGTTTAATATGTAATTTGAATTGAATTACATTACGTTTCCGCTTTGTATTTTAAAAAAAAAATTTAGACCCTGTTTATTATAATTGTTTGAATTATTCCTGAAGACGATTAAGGAATGAATTAGCGTCCGGGTCCCCACACTAACTGATGCTCATAACTGGTCATCTGAATTGATCTTCATTTGGTTTGGTGAAATCAGTTGACTCGTCAGTTGAACTGATTTAACTCTTTCAGTTGAACTGATCAGCCGGGCTCTTCATCAGCTGGCCGTGCCTCTGAAGTTCTCCTGCTGTAACACCTATCAGCTAGACAATCAGTTGAAATATTCTTTGATATATCAGTTGAGCTGATTCAGTTTGGGCAATCAGCTAGCACTTTCAGTTACGTGTCGATAGCTTCAGTTTTGGCTCAATTAACTAATCAGTTCGAAGCCTGATCAATTCCAGCTTCATGTACACTACAACAAATCATTAGAAACAAAATAATAAATTTTGTTAACATCAAAATCAAGATTGCGAATATGAAATGTTCCAACAATATTATTATTCTCCATGATTATCTTATTGTTGATATTACATTAGGGATTTAAAAATCTGACACGACTCAGCAACCCGATTCGGCTCGACTCGAAAAATCATGTTTGGATTGGGGGTTTCGGGTTTGGGTCAGATTGAATTGCACTCGATATCTGACCTGAAAAATTAATCGGTTTCGGGTTGGTTTGGGTTGACCCGAAAATTTTAATTTTTTTAAAAAATATACAATTAATAAATATTGCTTACATTTTGATATATTTTATGTTTGAAAAAATTATTATATTTCTTATATCATAAATTTTCATCATTTAATATTTATTTTGTATATTTTTTTATTTTTTCAAACAATTGTTTATTTGATGTAATAAATATACTTTTAATTTTCTACAATTAGACTTTCAAATTTAAATCATATGAAAGATTTTGTTATTATGTGTTTAAATTAAAATATTATTATTTAATTTGTTTAAAGAAATTTAAAAAATCAAAATCGGGTTAGGCGGTTTCGGGTTGAAAGTTTTAGAGTTGGTTCGGGTCAAGCAGCTTTTTAATATTGTCATGCATCAACCCGATCCAAACCCACTTGATCCACCCGAATTGAAATCTCTATATTACATTATTTATATGTTCTGCGTTATATTGTTTAAGAAGATGACGACGATGATTAATTTGTTCAGAATTTCACATTATTATTTTTAAAAGAAGATAATTTGACTTGATAGTTGTAATATGCTTATAAAATCATAAAATCATGCTATATTTTAAATCATACTTGTATTTATATTATAATATAATGGTATCTGGGGCTTGGAAATAGTCTGGATAATAATTTAGCACTTTTTATTCAAATGAATATTTTCGGTTTTAAAGAAACTGTTCAAAATAGTTTGAATGAAGAATATGATTTACCTGATAATTTAGATTTATTGAATAAATGGACTATTCCTAAGATAGAATCTAAAATGATCTATAAGTTAGGAACTTTTGAAAAAATTGGTTTTAAACAAGTAGTTAAAACTACAGAATCATCAGTACATCTTCATGATAATGAAATGGTTATTAGATTGTTAAACAATAAAGATATTTTGCCTTATAGGAAAAATTATAGGTTCATGCATATAGGTTTAATTCAAATAGCTTTTAGAGCTTTAACATTAGAAGGACTACCAGAAAGCTTCATAACAGCTTTAAGAGATGGTAGAAATTTGAATTGGAAACAATCCCTTATGGGAATAATTCAATCTAGTCTGGCTCATGGTCCAGTATATTTTGATGTTTATCCGAATTTATCTTTATCTTTATCTGATATTAATATATTAGATTCTTTAACATTAAATGTTAAAACTCATGGTTATAATTATACTCCTGGTACAGAAGTTATATGTATCTGTTATCGTATTTATTATAAACCATTATTTACACTGAATCCTATGTGTAAAAGAATAGATAAAAAATTAAATGAAACTATTCTTATAGAAACTAATTTTAATAGATCTAATATTACAACCCGTAGATCTATAAAATGGGAAGAAATTGAATTTCCAGAAAACTGGATAATTGAACAAGCTGTTCCTAGAAATCCTATAATAAATAGGGATTTACAACAAGTTATTCAGAATAATGAAGGATCTGTTCAAATATAGTTCAATAATGAACAAAGAAGATTATTGCCATCTTCTATATATACTAGATCAAGATCTAGTTATTCTTTTATTTCGCCTTTAGATTATTTGGTGGATATTTCTCAAACTTCTAGAGCTTCTACTTCTCAAATAAGAGAAGATGTTGAGTCTACTGTACAAGATACAATAGATGAATTAATTATTAATCAGAATAATATTGTGCATAATAGTAACTTTCAAAAAGTTAGAGAAACTGATACAGTTTCAGAAATGAATTTTAGTATTTAATGGATAGTAAATCTAAAATTGATTTTACTAAAGGATATCTTGCTAGAGCAAGGATCAATGCAGAATTTTATTTACCCAAATGGGAATCTTTCAGAAATTGGTACTTTAAAAGTTTTTCTGAAGATGAGTTTGATTATATTGTTGCGGAATTTTATAAATATTGTGAAAACCAGAATAAATTAATTCATTTTGTTCCTTGGTTTTTTAAAACATTTATTATAGATTACATTTCTATTCTTGAAAGAAATTATAAACTTTCTTCTGGACAGATTCAAAAATCTGTTTATCCTCCTCAACAATCTTTTATTATAGAAAAAAATAATAAAATTTTAAATTTTACTGCTTTTTCTAAATTATTTGAAAATGATATGTTACAAATAACTGTTAAACATATTAATCAGATAATAGAAAAACAGAATTATACAAATTTGTATCTTACAATAATAGGAGAAGAGATAGTTTCTCTTAAGGACCGTATTGATAAAATAATTCTGGCTATTAATCAAATTAAACCAGATGTACATATTCAAACTAAAGAAGAAGAAACTAATATTGTTTCTATTGCTACTTCTTCTATTCAATCCCCTCCAGATATCAAGGATTTTAAATTTAAATCTTCTGTTTTTGATATAGAAAAATTATTAGAAGAAAAATTTAAAAATCTGAATTTGAATACTCTTAATGAAGAGTTTGATAATGATAATGATCATTCTGAAGAAGAAATTAATAAAATTAAATGGACAGATAGACCTACCCAAACTAAATATTATTATAATAGACCTACTCCCATGGACGTTCTTATTATTGAAGAACAAGAATATATATTTGCTAATAGTTATAATGGGAAAAGTATTTATGAATGGAATATTGATGGTTTTAGTGATAAACAAATTTATAATACTGCTCACAGAATGCTTATGTATAGTACTGTGTGTAAAACTTCAGGCAATACTGATAAAAATATTGCTAAGATGATTATATCAGGTTTTACTGGCCAACTTAAAGGTTGGTGGGATAACTATTTAAATCAATTCCAAAAGGAAGATATTATTAATTCTATTAAGATAGAGAATAATATTCAATCAGAAAATGTTGTTTATTCATTAATAATGACTATGATTGAACATTTTACTGGAAAATTCACTGATGATAGTGAAAAGATTCGTACTTTATTAAGTAATCTAAAATGTAAAACACTTACTGATTTTAGATGGTATAAAGATACCTTTTTATCTCGTATATATGAGATACCAGATTGTAATAATAGTTTCTGGAAAGCTAAATTTATAGATGGTTTACCTTTTCTATTTGCTGAAAGAATTAGAAAAGTATTAAGAAAAGATGAGATTAATATTCCATATGATAATTATACTTATGAGAATTTAATTAATACTTGCATTAAAGAGGGTTTAACTCTCTGTAATGAATTAAAATTAAATAATCAAATTAAAAGACAGAATTTACTTGAGAAAAATTAATTAGGTAAATTTTGTGATCAATTTGGTATGGACTTACCTAATAAAGGTAAGAAAATTAAAGAAAAAGATGAAAAACTTCATAGAAAGAAAAGACATTTGTCTGATAGACAAAGAGATAAAAAGAAAAAAGAAAAGAAAGCCGTGATTTACGGAGAGAAGAAAATTATAAAAACAAAAACAAATTAATAATTTGTAGAAAATGTAAAAAACCAGGTCATTATGCTAATCAATGTTGGGCTAAAAACAAAATTAATAATTTAGATATAGATGATAATCTAAAAGAAACATTATTTCAAATAATAATGGATTCGAATAATAATTCTGACAGTGAAACTGAGAATTCTTCAGAATCTTATATTTCAGAAGAAATAATAGATAGTGAATCAGATATTTCTGATAATGAATGTAATAATTGTATTCAAGGAAAATCTTGTATAAATCATATAGAAGATAAAAATGATGAATTTTATAAATTAATGTCTCAATTCAATGATTTAAACATTAATGTGTTAACTAAACATAATATTTTAGAATTTTTTAAAATGATTAAGGATCCAGTATTAAAATCCACAATTATTGATCAAATGGAGAATACTGCTTCAACTAGCAATAACAATAATAATAACATCCTTGTTAAACAAGAACAAGCTTATTCTATGAAAGAAGTTAAAAATCTTTTTCAACAGAAATATAGTAAACAGAATCCAGTTACTATACATGATTTAGTTAAAGAAATAGAAAATCTTAAAGAACAAGTAAAGATTTTACAATACAATAATAATAGTTTAAATTATCGTGTTTCAATCATTGAAACTAATAATAATAATTCAGTTAATAATTCTGATAGTTTTGATAATCTACAAGATATTTCTTTTCCTGATCCAGATAAAAAACATTTATCTGTTTTAAGCATGATTATATCTCAAAAATGGTATACCAATATAACTTTATTAATTGATAATTCTTATAAAAAGAATTTCATTGCTATGATTGATAGTGGTGCAGACTTAAATGTTATACAGGAAGGATTAATTCCTACGAAATATTTTCATAAAACTACTCATTCTCTCTCTCATGCAGGAGGAGAACCATTAGAAATAAATTATAAATTACCAAAGGTTTATATTTGCAAAGATAAAAACTGTATTCAAACCAGTTTTTTATTAGCAAAAGATATTTCTAGCCAACTTATACTTGGGCTTCCTTTCATTTATCAAATTTATCCTTTAACTTATGTTGATGAAACAGGTATTATAGGAACTTTTCAAGGAAATCCTATTTCCTTTAAGTTCATAACTAAACCTGTTTATAGAATTCTTAATGAATTAAAAGAAAAGATTGATAGGAAAACTTTTCAGATTAATTCTTTAAAAGAAGAAGTTAATATATTAACTATAGATGATAAATTACAGAATCCTAAATTACAGGAGAAAATCAAACTTATTTATAATAAGTTCTCATTAGAAATATGTAATGATCTTCCAAATGCTTTTTGGAATAGAAAGAAGCATATTATCTCTCTTCCATATGAAGAGAATTTTAAAAATATTGTTATTCAAAATGGACTTGTTATCTCAAAATCTAAAATGATTTTATTTCAAACTAATATTAGATTTCTTGGTCATATGATTGAGAAAGAAAAAATAATTCCTATACAGAGAAGTATAGAATTTGGTTCAAAATTTTCTGATATTATAACTGATAAAACTCAGTTACAGAGATTTTTAGGAAGTTTAAATTATATTTCTCCTTATATTAAAGATCTTACTAAAGATTCTGCTATCTTATATGATAGATTAAAGAAAAATCCTTTACCTTGGTCTGAAAGACATACAATAGCTGTTAGAAATATTAAGGAAAAGGTTAAAAACCTTCATTGTCTTATGCTTGCTAATCCCCAATGGGATAAAATTGTGGAAACAGATGCATCAGATATAGGTTTTGGAGGAATCTTAAAACAAAAAGATCCCCAAAATAAACAAGAATATCTTATTAGAATTTATTCTGGTAAATGGAAGAATGCCCAGAAAAATTATTCCACGGTAGCAAAAGAAATCTTAGCTATTGTCAGATGTATTTTAAAATTTCAAGATGATTTATATAATCAAAAGTTTATTATAAAAACTGATTGCAAATCTGCAAAATTTATGTTTAATAAAGATTTTAAACATGATGTTTCTAAACAAATGTTTGCAAGATGGTAAGCTCATTTAGCTCCTTTTGATTTTGAAATCATTTATAAGAAAGGTGAAGATAATCACTTGCCAGATTTCTTAACTCGAGAATATTTATCCTAATATTTTTATCTACAGATATGTATTCTCGAGGAAGAGGAGAGTCCTCTTATAGAGGGCGAGGAGGTAGGGGAAAACCCCCTAATATCATTGCACAACATGGAAAACAGAGGCTTATAGCCCAAAACTTATCCAGTTCATCAGCCAGTAATACTGAGCAAAATAATGAGTTATACAATGAATTTCAAGAATTCTTGAAACAAAAGAGAAGTAATACAGATTCTCAATCTTCAGTATCATATGCTAATATCATAAAAGATGATGATAATGATTCAGCTCTATATACAGAGACAAAACATCGAGAATTGATTCTTCTTATAGAAGAAAAAGATACTCAATGGGAAAAAACTCAATGGACTATCATGGAAAGATATCTAACCAATACATCATATGTATATGGTTCCTACAAGCAAAGAGGATTTTATGAAAATCTTCTGATATCTACAAAAAGTGTTGATATAACTCACTTTTTCAGTAATACTCAGCAGAAAGGAAGTTATAACTTCTCAAAGTTTATCATCAAGAAGATTATATCTATTGAAGAATGGGGTATATCTCCATTAGTTGAAAAAGAATTTCATTCTGAAAATCATAAAATAAGTTTTAAATTCAATTTTTGGGATTATATTGAAAGTTTTAATAAAACCTTGTTTTATGAAAATGAAAAAAGAAAACATACTTGGTTTTTAAAGATTTGTGAAAATGTTTTTCACTATCCAGTTCCAAATTGGTTTTTAATATGGTGGAAGATATTTGGTACATCCGCAAAGATTTTGCCAGAGGTTTTTATAAAACCCATGAATACTTGGTTAAATGTTTCTCCAAGTATTAAAAAATCATTTTCTGAACATTGGATCGATGGTAAGACTCTATGTCTATTTTTCATGGAATTTGGTATCCCATGGATCTGGAAATGGCAGCCAGAATTCGGTTACACTGACGAAGGTATCCCTTGTATATGGAGGGTCAGTTCCACAAAATTTTGGGACAAATTATTGAGAGATGATCCAGAAACTGGAAAACCATATGGTTATGAAACTCTTCATCAAATGGAAGAAAAAATTTCTTTATATCAGCAAGAAATTAATAATCAACAAGAAAATGAGAAAGCCTCTATGAGTCCTTTCAAGATTCTTACTCAGAAATATTCTGAAATATATTCAAAAGAAAAAATGATTGAGATCTATATTGAAGAAATGAAAAAAGATCTTTTCCAGAATATTGGAGGTTCTGATTCCAAATCAGATAAATCTATGGCGTCTGAATCTAGTGAAAATCAATTTATTCATCTAATGAAGATGCAAGATGCTCAAGACCCTGAGGATGATACTCCTCAATTTTCTCAGATTGATGACATTTTTGAGAATTTGAAAAATTCTTTAAAAGACAATATTAAAGATGATTAAAATCATCAGAAGAAGAATATACAGTTGGTGGAATATCACATCTCATCATGGAATATCGTGACAAAAAGTGGGTGGCATATCACTTTTACTTTTTTGAATTTTGTAACTATGTTACTATTTGCTTTAATAAAGCATTTACTGTTTTTATTTTAAGATGGAATCCGGGGTTTGATGTCCGGCTTTTCTATCTATAAATAGGTTCATTCTGTGTCTTTAGGAGGACACGGTTGAGTTTGCTCCCCTCTATTCTCTCTCTTGTAAAAACCCTTCTGAAGCTTGTCAATAAAATTTAAAGTTCTGGTAACAACTTTGTAAGTTCTTACTATTTTTATTTTCTGTTTTTATTTACTGTTTTTTTTTTAAATTTCTATTTTCATAAGTTTAGCCTGAATGACAGGCTAAAATATTTGTGCTAAATTATTACCTTACTATGACATGATCTATATTTAATTGTTTTTGAGATCAGATTGAGATAATAAAAGATCTATTTAAATTTTTAGAATTTAATGTATTATAATATAATACATTATTCATTTTAATAAATATAATAATGAGTCGTAAAAATTGTTTCGGTATTTTATTAAATTTATGCGAAAAATAAATGTATTTACCGAGAAATAGGAAAAATAAAATAAAATTTTGTAATAAAAAATTTATTAATATATAAAATTATTCACTAATCATATTAATACTGTTAAATATTGTATTATACGAGGATTAAATAGTTTAAAATCATAAAATATAACTAAAGTAACAATCACAACGAATTTTTAATATGATTATCAAAATTAAATTTAAACAAAGTTTTAGTGACTAACCAAATTACCGAGATAATCTATTTAGTTTTAAATTCAATTTTATTAATTCATATATCTATTTTTTAAATCTGGTTTACAAGTTAATTTAAACCATTTAAATTTTAGTTATTTCATAAAATATCTGTTAAACATAGTTTGCAAATAAAAATATTGTTTTTATATATATATTTTTTATAAATTATTTAAAATTTTAATTTTTTTTAAAAAAAATTCCTATATCAGAACATACTAAATTTTCTAAATCATGTTTCCATAAAAACTAATCTGAACAATTTTGTTGGAGTAATTTTCTCTTGTATTTTCTGTAGATTTATTTTTTTAAATTCTGAATTATTGAATATATTAATTTACCATTGTGTAGCAATGAGCGATTGTCGCTTTATCAAAAGTTATAGATGGTGGTAATAGTGCATTCAAATCTTTTAAATTGCACAAAAACACAAGCGACACGTTTCGATTGGTCTACTCAGCATAAACAATTATTTAATCCAACAATCTTTCTCTCAATAATTGTTCTCATTGCTATCAATCGAAATCGAACTAATGACCTTGACTCTGATACCAATTGTTCGACCTAGTGTTTGCCGCTTTATCAAAAGTTATAATTGGTGGTAACGCTGCAATTCAAAATTTTAAAATTGCACAACAGAACAAACACTATCTTTCGATTGTTCTACTCAATATGACAATTATTGCACCTAAATACATTGTTATCTTATGTTGGTTATTATACTAATATGTTTTGTGCATGATGATGTTTGAGAAGATTATAACAATGGCTAATAACATTTATGTTAGAGTAGGTGCCCAACAAGCAAATTTGTGGTTCGGACTTTTATTGACTCTAATGTAAAACAATCTTTATTTTAATAATATTTTATTTCATTCGATTATGAAATTATACTTATCTGTATACTAATGCAAGTTGCATAGATAAAGTCCTTGAATATACAATAGAAACTATGAGGTCTGCGTCGCAACGTAATATCATGGAACTCATTAGGAAGTGTACCGTATATTCTAAACAGGGTTACTAGTTGAATTAGCCGCCTAAAACTAGGATAAAGGTCGCTCGAGCTTAAGACTAGCATCTATGATGCAAACGCCATGTTTCATTGGCAAGGGCATGGAGATGTCCACTAACACAGATGAGTGATCATATGATGATGCACTGAACAACCCTCCATCGGACTATCCAAGTGGTTGTCACTTATCCATTTACCGATTTCATTGAGGGTCATCAAGTAGCGAGTTATGTTTAGTTTCGAAATACGCAGGAGCAAATATGTTGTAGTTGAGGATTCCCCGTTCACCTACGGGTGAAGATATCATATGTGATCTGATGACTTAATAGTACAAGTAGTCTCTAGCCAGAGCAAGAGATATATACTTTAGGGAAATGTGTTTTCCTAGTTGCACATACCATGACACTGTTAGTACTCAAATATAAATCGCATCACTATCGAATTCATATGCAATTCTCGATATACCAATGGCTGTAGATTCGATCGGGATATATGTGCTGAAGAGACCGTACTTGTAAAGCCCAAATTCAGTACACGTAAAACCTATGTATTTATTTAAATTGTTAAATTATCTATTTAAGTTTAAATTGAAATTAGTGATGCATAATTTGTAAAATTGCATTATTTTAAATTATTTATGTTTATGTGATGCATATTAAATTATTTTCACGAGTTTCAGGTTTCAAGAGATTATTCGTACGGGATCGAGGAAAAGAGAACGGCGACGATTTTGGCAATTTTAAAATGTGATATTTTATTTTAAGTAGGATTCGGGCATTTTAAATGATTTATTTAGTTTCATAATTTTTAAAGCCTAATTTAACTATTAAGTGATTTTATGACTTTAAAATTTTAAAGATTTGTCACTTGAGCATTTTATTTTAAATTAGGGGATTTCGCTAAAGATTAGTAGGGGTTAGTATGTTAATTAACTTGTTAATTGAATTAGTATTTTAATTAGCATTTTTAATTCCTAATTAAGCAATCTTTCCCCCTAATTATATTAAAACACACGCACGCACACACTTTAACACACACACTCACCTACACGACACACACACATATTTTTTCCTTCATTTTCATTTCAATTTTTTTGAGAGCAAAATCTAGGGTTCTAAGAACCAAGAGCAACCGCCCCCCCTCTCCAACTTTCCAGCAAGTTTTGTCCACTTTTCTTCAAGAAAATCATGTCACGTTCGTCTCGGATCAACCCTCGAATCATCCCCGCTTCGATATCGTCGTTTTGGTACTTTCAAAGATCAAAAGGCATGTATATTCTTTCGTTCTTGCATCGATTTTGTCGTATTATATGTTTTGTTGTTTATATTGCGTGAAAATTCATGTATGTTGTGCAAAGTTTGAGCAAAAATTGGTTGGACAGATTTTGAAACGATTTCAGATCTGGAAACTCAAAATTTGCTGTTATTTTAAATACTGCGACTTTTCGGTTGATTTTCTGGAAAAACTTTCAACATATAAAACGTATTACTTTTTGATACCTTTGATTTGACAGTAAATTCGTAATTTTTGGGCAAGAAACGAGTGAATTATGATAGTTTTCGTAGAGCTGCTCAAACTGTAATTTTTCTGAAAATGTGTTATTGACGTGTTTTTGAAGTTTATTTGTTACAGGATTCGTTGGGAACCGTTGGGTGATTGCCGCTGCGTTTAATTATGGGGAGTATGATGTTGGGATGATTTTTGGTGCTTTGTTTCGTGTCGATAGGCACTTGGTTGCACTAGAATTCGTAGGAAGTATTTTGGTGTCAAAATAGCGTGTTCACGGTTTTAGTTGCGTTGAATGATTGGTATCGTGGTTTGAGGCATCCTGAGAGTTTGAAACATTGCTATAGCATCCTAGGAAGGGTCTCGAGGTGTTGGTTCACAGTCCGGACGATCGAGTTAGGAGGATTAAGCCACAAGTGTAGTTATTTCTGTTGGGCACCATTTTTCAGAGTCTACACGGACCCGTAGCCGAAGTCTGACACGGAGTCTGTGCCCTTGTTTCTTTCGGAGTGTGAAATTCCAGAGTCTACACGGACCCGGAGCCAGACCCTGACACGAGGTCCGTGCCTTTGTTAATTCCATAGGTTAAGTTTGCAGAGGCTGCACGGACCCAGACCCGGATATGTTCACGGGGTCCATGTCCTCCATGTTTTGGGAAAATATTGGGATTTGTTTTGGGGTTCGATTTCATGGTTTAGTACGATGATTAAACGAGGTCGAGTCCCGAGAGATTTAGAACGTCATAAGAAATTTTTCATTTTTTGGGGTGACATGATTAATACGTCTAAGTTATGAAAGATATGTGCTTGAACTCATATTATTATGTGCAGCAATGGCCCCAAACGAGATCCAACGTATCCCTCAATGCCATGTAAGTATGTTCAACGTGCAAAGAAAAATATATTTTTATGTTTTTTAGGTATGCTAAATGTCTTGTGACCAATTATGAACGGGTTTGGAAGTCGGTGAACGTGGCCGAGGGCCTCTCCACCTCGGTAAAGCATGACCGGGTTTAGATCATGATTGGAAAGCGATAAAGCAAGACCAGGGACCAATCCACCCGGTAAAGCATGACTGGGGATCTCATGTACGTGGTAGTGGATTTTCCCTGCCAGCCTAGTACTATGGTTTAGTCTGATCGAGCAAATTTATGTATGAGTCACTTGCTTTGAAATATATCTCTACACAAAGTGGTGATGTTATGCATGTTCAAGTATGTATGATGCAAGTATGTTTATAAAAAGTTTTATGATGATGGCACTTCTTTGTTTATGTTAGTACATTCAAGTTTATGTATGTACGTTCTACTTTTAAGTTGCATATGGTTTTATTACGTATTACTTGTTATCTCCATTTTATACATGTTGAGTATTTAGACTCACTAGACTTGATCGATGTAGGTGAGAAAGACTTTGAGGAGACGAGGGGTGGGGACCAATGAGCCAACTGGGACTGTGCAGGAGGCTAAACCCGAGGACCGCCCATGTTTTAAGACTTTAAGCATGTTCAAATACTCTGATTTCATGATATTGTTTACGATGTTTAAACAAGTTCTTTAGCAAACATTTATTGTAGTTGTTTTATTGCAAATATTTTAGACGAACAGATAATTTTTATTGCAATTTGACTGAATACTACTTATTTAAGAAATTTTTATTTTTCCGCAAATTTTAAAATAGTTTAATAGTACAGTATGTTACAGTTGGTATCAGAGCGGTGTTCTTGTAAAGGGTTATACCTACTGCCAGTTGCGAGAAGCTCACAAAGCCACACCTCAAGTATGTAAGTTTTAAGGTTTTAAATTATTTCATTTAGTAAGCACCAAGTCATTAATTCAGCAAGTACATGTTTTAAGTTCAAATTACGTACATCTTATGATATTGATATGATGTTCATGATATTGGATTTACGTGTTGGGGAAATTTTGAAACAATATGCCTCCAGACGTATGGTTGCCCGTGGAGCAAGGGAAGAGGATAGAGAAGCTCAGGACGGGGAGAGGGTCACTCCTCCTCGTCCACCTCCAGATATGCAGGCTCAGATGCTTGTAGAAATGACTCAGTTCTTCACAAAGTTTGCGGGGAACCAAGCTACAGTGGATACAGGGGCGAGGCCCAGACCGGAGGTAGTTTATTAGAGGTTTAGGAGGATGGATCCTAAATAGTTCTCGGGGACCACTGACTCGATGATAGCAGAAGGATGGATTAAGTCCATCGATGTAATCTTCTCTTTTATGGAGCTGCAAGACGCAGACAGGGTCAGGTGTGCCACTTTCCTGCTGACAAGAGACGCCAGACTTTGGTGGGAGAGTGCGTCAGTGTCAGTGAACCTGCAAACACTGACCCGAGATGGTTTTAAAGAGGTCTTTTACTCCAAGTACTTCACTGAGGAAGTACGGTCCAAAATGACCAGGGAATTTATGATGTTGCCTCAGGGAGACAACAGCGTAGCTGATTTCGTGATGAAGTTCGAGAGGGGGTGTCACTTTGTGCCCCTAATTGCAAATGATGCTCGGGAGAAGCTGATGCATTTTATGGATGGGTTGCGGCCGATCTTGCGCCGTGATATCAGGGTTGCTGGTCCTACTACCTATTCCATTGCCGTATCTAGAGCCTTGGTGGCAGAGCAGGACAAAAGGGACATCGAGAGTGACAGGTAGGTCAAGAGGCCCTATCAGGCACCCCAGCAGCATCGACCACATTTTAAGAGGCATTTCCAAGGACAGCAAGGGAAGAGGCCATTCCAGGGACTGCCAAAGGCAAGGGTCCTATTCCTCAGCAGAAGAACCCTTAGCGTCCGGGAGAGGACCCGGTGTTCCTGAAGTGCAACCGCCCTGTTGACTGGTAACTCATTTAATTTAGCACCGCATTATTTTGCTATGCATGTTCAAATTTTATTTGGGATTATTAGTGTGCTAGTTAGTATTTTGGTGACTTGTGTAGAGATTTTTTTACTATGCTTGAGGTTAAGATTATAATTTTGGGAATAAGTTTGTGTGTTGTAATAACGTCTCTCAGGAAATATTTTCATAAAGGGGGTAGCCACGAAGGCCTTGATAGATTCAGGGGCAGCTCACTCTTTTATTTCGGAGACGTTCGCTAATCATCTGGACGTCAAGTCTATTGGACTCTACGTGAGCTATTCAGTGACAGTCCCATCAGGGGAAGAATTATCAGCTACTAGCGTGGTCAGAGACAACGATCTCGAACTGCAAGGCAACCTAGTGTATGCCGATCTAATCATGTTGCCCATACCAGAATTTGATATCATCTTGGGAATGGATTGGTTGACGAAGAATAGAATTCTTATTGACTTTTAGAAAAGGCCAGTTTTGGTAAGACCGTTGGGCATGGAGCTGTTTTTTTTTGAGCCAGATAGATGAAGAAGTTTCTCTCGCATGATCTCTTTTATGCAGGCACAGAGACTTATTCATAAGGAACGTCAGGCTTTCTTGGCCAGCATCATTTCCGTGCCTGATGCACCCACTCCATCGATATCTGATGTACTAGTAGTCAGAGATTTTCCTGACGTCTTTTCAGATAACGTCACAGGCATTCCACCAGAGAGAGAGGTGGAGTTTTCCATTGACCTTGTGCCAGGCACCGTGCCAATCTCAAAGGCACCGTACCGTTTAGCTCCAGTTGAGATGTTAGAGATCAAGCAGCAGATTCAGGAGCTCCTAGATAAAGAATTCATCCGCCCTAGTTTTGCACCATGGGGCGCACCAGTACTCTTCATAAAGAAGAAGGATGGGAGCATGAGGTTGTGTATCGATTACCGAAAACTGAACTAGGTAACGATCAAGAATAAATACCCACTTCCAAGGATCGAGGAGTTGTTCGATCAGTTGCAGGGAGCTACAATGTTTTCCAAGATAGATCTACGATCAGGGTATCATCAGCTGAAGGTAAAGGATGCAGATGTTCATAAGACAACCTTCAGAACCAGGTATGGGCATTACGAGTTCTTAATAATGCCGTTTGGACTAACAAATGCTCCAGCGATTTTTATGGACTTTATGAATCGAGTATTTCAGCCCTACCTAGATCAGTTCGTCATAGTGTTCATTGACGACATTCTTATCTACTCAAAAAGCCACGAGGAGCACAATCAACACTTGGGTACAGTTTTGCATGTCTTGCAGAGTCGCAAGTTGTTTGCAAAATTCAGCAAGTGCGAATTCTGGTTGGAGAAGATAGCGTTTTTGGGTCATATAATATCTAGAAGTAGTTTCGAGGTGGATCCAGCTAAGGTGGAAGCAGTTAAGGAATGGGTTGAGCCGAAGAATGCGTTAGAGATCCGCAGTTTTCTAGGCTTAGCAGGCTACTACAGGAAATTCATTCAGGGGTTTTCTTCGATTGGAGAGCCACTCACTTCGTTGACTAAGAAGAATGCTAAATTTGTTTGGAGTGGAGAGTGCCAGAAGAGCTTTGATACTTTGAAGCAAGCTCTTATCACAGCGCCAGTGTTAGCCATGCCAGCAGGGCAAGGCAATTTTGTGCTATACACCGATGCTTCTAAGCTTGGTTTGGGCGCAATTCTGATGCAGCATGGTCGGGTTATAGCTTACGCCTCCAGACAGTTGAAGGTGCATGAGAAGAACTACCCAACTCGTGATCTTGAGTTATCTGCCGTTGTCTTTGCGTTGAAGATATGTAGACATTATTTGTACGGCGAGAAATGCCAGATATTTACTGATCACAAGAGTCTCAAGTATTTCTTCACTAAGAAATAACTGAATATGAGACAAAGACGGTGGTTAGAGTTAGTGAAAGACTACAATTGCGAGATTAGCTACCATCCGGGAAAGCTAATGTCGTGGCATATCCCTTGAGTAGAAAAATTGCATTCGTAGCACAGTTGTCAATGCAGAGAACTCTTCAGTCAAAAATTCAGAGGTTTGGGTTAGAGGTTTATCCTAATGGCAGAGCTCCTAAGATATTTAATCTGACAGTCCAGTCTTCCTTGTTTGACCGAATCCGTAGAGGTCGGCCTTCAGATGAACAGTTACAGAAGTAGAGACCGAAGGATGAAGCCAAGGGCAGTGTACTCTACACCGTGTCTGATGGTATTGTGAGATACAGAGGAAGGATGTAGGTGCCTAGTGTTGATTCGATCAGAGAGGATATTTTTTCAGATGCACATACATCTCCGTACTCTATCCATCCAGGAGGTACTAAGATGTACAAGGATTTTCAGATTTTGTAATGGTGGCCAGGTATGAAACGGGACATCCGCCGATTTATGTCTGAATGCCTCACTTGTCAGCAAGTGAAAGCAGAGCATCATAGGCCAGTAGGAATGCTTAAGCCACTCCCTATCCCCGTGTGAAAATGGGAGAATATCACCATGGACTTTGTTGTTGGTTTGTCGAGGTCAGTCAGGGGATCAAATTCCATTTGGTTTATAGTGGATCGACTTACTAAGTCAGCACATTTTTTATCAGTGAAGACGACTTTCTCCATGACGGAGTATGCGGAGATCTATATCAGGGAGATTGTTCGATTGCACAGAATCCTGGTTACTATTGTGTCCAACAGGGACCTGAGGTTCACATCGTCCTTCTCGAAAAATTTACATACAGCCATGAGGACAAAGTTGCTATTCAGTATAGCATTCCACCCTCAGACAGATGGCCAGTTTGAGCATGTGATTCAGATTTTGGAGGATTTGTTGAGAGATTGTGTGATCGATTTCCATGGGAATTAGGAATCAAAGCTACCTCTAGTGGAGTTTACCTACAACAACAGTTTCCAATCGTCTTTAGTTATGGCCCCCTACGAGGCGTTGTATGGGAGAAAGTGCAGATCGCCGATTCATTGGGATTAAGTCGGTGAGAGATCAGAACTTGGTCCAGAGATTGTTCAGCAGACTGCAGATGTGGTGGTCAAGATCCAAGACAGGATGAAGACCGCTCAGAGTCGCCAGAAGAGTTATGCGGACAAGAGAAGGAGAGATCTGGAGTTTGCCATAGGTGATCACGTTTTCGTGAAGATATCACCTATGAAGGATGTTATGAGGTTTGGGAAGAGAGACAAGCTCAGTCCGATATTTATTGGACCATTCGAAATTCTTGACAGAGTTGGGACACTAGCTTATCGTGTAGCCTTACCGTCGAATCTGGCCGATGTACACAATGTGTTCCACGTTTCAATGCTGAGGAAGTACCTAGCAAATCCCTCAAATGTTTTGAGCTATGAGCCGTTACAGCTTGCTCAGGATCTGTCGTATGAGGAAAGACCTATTCAATTCCTAGACCGATAGGAAATAAGACATCGGAACAAAGTGACCAAACAAGTCAAAGTCCGGTGGCTGAATCAATCAGTGGAGGAGGCCACTTGGGAGACCAAGGCAGATTTGATGAATCGCTACCCGGAGTTGTTTGGTAAGACTTAATTTCGAGGACAAAATTTATTTAAGTGGAGTAGGAACTGTAGAGCCCTAATTCAGTACACGTAAAACCCATGCATAAATTTAAATTGTTAAATTATCTATTTAAGTTTAAATTGAAATTAGTGATGCATAATTTGTGAAATTGCATTATTTTAAATTATTTATGTTTCTGTGATGCACGTTAAATTGTTTTCATGAGTTGCATGTTTCAGGCGATTATTCGACGCGGGATTGAGGAAAAGAGATCGGCGAAGATTTTGACAATTTTAAAATGTGGTATTTTATTTTAAGTAGGATTGAGGCATTTTAAATGATTTATTTAGTTTCATCATTTTTAAAGCCTAATTTAGTTATTAGGTGATTTTATGACTTTAAAATTTTAAAGATTTGTCACTTGAGCATTTAATTTTAAATTAGCGGATTTCGTTAAAGATTAGTAAGGATTAGTATTTTAATTAACTTGTTAATTGAATTAGTATTTTATTTAGCATTTTTAATTCTTAATTAAGCAATCTTTCCCCCTAATTATATTAAAACACACGCACACACACACACTCTTTAACACAAACACTCACCTACACGACACACACACATTTTTTTCCTTCACTTTCATTTCAATTTTTTTGAGAAAAAAACCTAGGGTTCTAAGAACCAAGAGCAGCCGCCCCTCCCTCTCAAATTTTCAAGCAAGTTTTGTCCACTTTTCTTCAAAAAAATCGTGCCACGTTCATCCCGGATCAACCCTTGCATCATCCCCGCTTCGATACCGTCATTTCGGTAATTTCAAAGATCAAAAGGCAAGTATACTCTTTCGTTCTTGCATCTATCTTGTCATATTATACATTTTTGTTGTTTATATGGCATGAAAATTCATGTATGTTGTGCAAAGTTTGAACAAAAATTGGTTGGATAGATTTTGAAACGATTTAGATCTAGAAACTCAAAATTTGCTGTTATTTTAAATACTGCGACTTTTTGGTTGATTTTTTGGAAAAACATATAAAACGTATTACTTTTTGATACCTTCGATTTGACAGTAAATTCGTAATTTTTGAACAAGAAACGAGTGAGTTATGATTGTTTTCGTGTGACTGCTCAAAGTGTAATTTTTCTGAAAATGTGTTATTGAAGTGTTCTTGAAGTTTATTTCTTGCACACTTTGTTGGGAATCATTGGGTGATCGCTGCTACGTTTAAGTATGGAGAGTATGATGTTGGGATGATTTTTGGTGCTTCGTTTCGTGTCGATAGGCACTTGGTTGCACTAGAAGTCGTAGGAAGCATTTTGCTGTCAAAATAGGGTGTTCCACGGTTTTACTTGCGTCGAATGATTGCTATCGTGGTTTGAGGTGTCATGAGAGTTTGAAACATTGCCATAGCATCCTAGCATGGGTCTCGAGTTGTTGGTTCACAATCCGCACAATCGAGTTAGGAGGATTAAGCCACAAGTGTAGTGATTTCCGTTGGGCACCATTTTTCAGAGTCTACACGGACCCGTAGCCGGACTCTGACACGGAGTCTGTGCCCTTGTTTCTTTCGGAGTGTGAAATTCAAGAGTCTACACGGACCTGGAGCCAGACCCTGACACGGGGTCCGTGCCTTTGTTAATTCCGTAGGTTAAGTTTTCCGAGGCTGCACGGACCCAGAACCGGATGTGTTCACGGGGTCCGTGTCCTCCATGTTTGGGAAGATATTGGGATTTGTTTTGGGTTTCGATGTCATGGTTTAGTACGATGATTAAACGAGGTCGAGTCCCAAGAGATTTAGAACGTCATAAGAAATTTGTCATTTTTGGGGGTGAGCATGATTAATACATCTAAGTTATGAAAGATAAGTGCTTGAACTCATATTAGTATGTGCAGCAGTGGCCCCAAGCGAGATCCAACGAATCCGTCAACGCCATGTAAGTATGTTCGACATGCAAAGGAATATATATTTTTATGTTTTTTAGGTATGCCAAATGTCTTGTGACCAATTATGAACAGGTTTGGAAGTCGGTGAACGTGGCCGGGGACCTCTCTACCTCAATAAAGCATGGCAGGGTTTAGATCAGGATTGAAAAGCGATAAAGCAAGACCAGGGACCAACCCACCCGGTAAAGCATGACCGGGGATCTCATGTACGTGGTAGTGGATTTTTCCTGCCAGCCCAGTACTATGGTTTAGTCTGATCGGGCACATATATGTATGGGTCACTTGCTTTGAAACATATCTCTACGCAAAGTGGTGATGTTATGCATGTTGAAGTATGTATAATGCAAGTATGTTTATGAAAATTTTTATGTTGATGGCACGTTTATGTTTATGTTAGTACGTTCAAGTTTATGTATGTACGTTCTACTTTTAAGTTGCATGTTGTTTTATTACGTATTACTTGTTATTTCCAGTTTATACATGTTGAGTCTTTAGACTCGCTAGACTTGACCGATGCAGGTGAGGAAGACTTGAGGAGACGAGGGGTGGGGACCAATGAGCCGACTGGGACTGTGCAGGAGGCTAAACCCGAGGACCGCCCATGTTTTAAGACTTTAAGAATGTTCAAATACTCTGATTTCAAGATATTGTTTACGATTTTTAAACAAGTGATTTTGCAAACTTTGATTGTGGTTGTTTTATTGCAAATATTTTAGTCGAACAAATATTTTTTATTGCAATTTGATTGAATACTACTTATTTAAGAAATTTTTATTTTTCGCAAATTTTAAAATACTTTAAAAGTACGGTATGTTACAGTACTGTACGCTAACCATGACTAAATGTTCTTGCATTCACTATCAGTGATACCTAGGAGATCATGGGGCAATGCTAATAGACGCTCTTACCATGATCCGATGGGTGCGATCAAAAATTAGTTCTGACATTCTCGATCAAGGAGTTGATGAAAAGAATGAGGCTAACTAGGTTATACCCGAATAAAAATAAATATTATTCCGAATCACATGGAGATGTGAACCCACGGCTAGATGTATCCCTGAACCATTGATGGTCACACAAGTGTCGGACTCTATGTTCTCGTTCAGAAAGTCAAAGTTCAAGGAGTTGAAATTTGGAGACTATAGTGTGTTGGAGATCAAACAAGAAGCTTATAAAGGAATTTATGAGCTGATTCCATAGGATGAAATAAATGAAAGTTATCATGACTTCTAATTAAGGAAGGAGAGTGAAAAACTGCCTGTTTTGTGAAGAAGTTCACTAAAAACGGGCAGCTGCCCAATATGGTAAATGAAATTTTGATTTTCAAAATTTTCGTTTTTCATTATATGAAAAAAATTTGTATCCTTGACACATCATCGCTCTCGGATCGTCGATCGGGGTTATAATGAGTACGAAATCATTTATTTAGTAAATTGAAATTTACTGATTAAATGATTGTACTAGTAGTAGTAACTACTAACATGTACATATTAACTATATGTTCTAGAGGAATCTAGAATATAATTAACATATGAGTTAATTATTTAAATTAAATAATTGTTTTTTAATTTAATTTATATATATGTATATTATATGATGATATAAAATATGTGTATATATGGTATTAATAAATCATATATTATTAAAAGTTGATAAATATATTATATATTTATAATATGAGAATTTAAATATAATGAAATATCATTTCCAATTGCAATCTCAACTCTCGGCCACCATAAAGGAATTGGAAGAAAATTTTACAAAAAGAAGCAAATTAGATTATTTTAATTATTGATTAAGAATCCATAATATGGATTAAGAATTAATAAGCACAGAGATTAAAAAAATTTCTCTTCTTTTGAAAGCATAGTCATGGCCAAGTTAAAAATTTGGAAGCAAAATATTTCATATAATCAATTTTGGATTATTGACTTAATTAGCTCCAATAAACATTGATTAAGAATCAATAAATCCTTCCCACCTCAAAAAAAGGCTCTCGGCCAATATACAAAAGGTTGGGAAAATTTCGGCCATGTGATTTTCTTCCACCGCCGCGCTTAATCGTCTCCGGATTTTGGAAATTTAGAGGCTATATTCTCAACGCATAAATCATTTGGATTTTCTAATGCAAACCAAGCGAGGAAGACAGTCTTCGATCGTGGATCTAATTAGGCGATCATAGGAGAAGAGCCGTTCGTAGGGTTATACAAGAAGGGTTATATCCACCTAAACACCAGAACAGTTAGGAGTCAAGCATTGAGAATGCAAATGTATAATTCTAAAGGCCCTATGATGGTTTTAAACACATGACGCCCAAGCAAACTTTTTTAAACTTCCGCTGCATCTTGGGTGCAAGAACGTATACACCAACAGTGGTATCAAAGTCGGTAATTCTCAATCGTGTGTTTTAATTAAATCATGTCGAGTATATTATTTATAACCGCGTAAGAAATTTTTAAAAACCCCTTAAAATTTATTTTTGAAAAAATTAGTTTTTAAAATATATATAAAAAAATTTGGGGGGTCTGCTAGGAACTATTTCGTGAAGACGCGCGCGCTAGGCTGCATGTATGTGTGCGCGGCAGAAGGCGTGCAGGTGCCCTGGAACGTCTCGGGCTCCGTGCCGAGCCGAGGCGATGATTTTCAAATTTTTCAAAATTGTGGGGACTAAAATGATATTTTTGTAATACAGACGATTTTACCCCTACAACAATTTTGATAAAATCAATTTTTTACAAAATAAATAATTGAAATATGATTTTATTTATTTATGGTAAAAAGTGTTTTACAATAATTTAATTATTTGAAATTAAAGAAAAGTGCTTATTTAATAATATAATTACGATGGTTAATGATAATTTACGAGATACATGATTTATTGATAATATGTGATATTATCGGATTTATATAATATGATATTATATGGTAAAAGGATTATCGAGAACCATGACCAATGTACTATGTGTATGTTAAGATATTTTAGGTGTTGTAACTTTTGATTATTTGATAATTAAAAGTTGACCTAGTTTATGGTATGTTCCCACCCCATAAATTTGTATCCCAATGTGCCATGGATATTTAATGTAAATATTACAATTAGTGGGAGATCAGGATTTGAAGACGGTGGGCCCGATCCTTGGAAGGAGTTCTGAAGATCGAAGACATGTAAAATATTGGAAGCTTTTGTAATATTGTATTTGCATCCCTGTATTTACCTAGGTTATGGACATGGATCCGTATGTGGCTCGTATGGATCAATTAGCTCTTGGTTATAAATAATCCTTTATTATTTATGATGTATGTTATAAATAATCAATATGTGCGTTATTATTAATAAAATAACAAGAATTGCATGAATCCAACAATCATAAAAACAATCATGACACGAGTTTTAAAATTAATGATGAGACAAATTTTTAAAATTAAAATCCATCATTTTGGATGAGATCCAAAATTTAAATCAAGCCTACTAAACAGATAATTAAAAGAAAGTTTAATTAATTCCTTTCCTTCCATCAACGGTGGTTGCATGATGAACGCTACCCGCGGCTAGTGTCTGGCTCATATTATTTGAAAGGGGATCGATTAAGGTTCTTGTTTGCGCAACGGAAGTTTCAAAATTATTTTTCTAGCAAGAAAATCGAGCACCCTAAGTTATAGTGTGTAGCAAATACAATAAAACACAAAATATCATACATAGGGTGTTTTAGCAAATTACCTATCAATCTTAAAAGATTGATTATGGCTCCAACTTAGTTGTCAAACAACTAAGGTCTTCAATGGCAAGATTGATCTACAAGCCTCCCTTGAGCACTCCTTGATCAAAATCAAGCCCACCACAAACAAGCTAAATCCACCTCACACTTGCACTAGAAAACGTAAGGCATTTTCTTTGAGAAGAGTAAGCTTTCAATCAACAATTGATGAAGCAAAATGAAGGAAAAATTAATCTCAACATTTCGGCCAAGGGGGGAGAGAAAAAGGGGTTGGAAGACTTTTCTTGGTGCTTGAAAACGTGATAAAGTGCATGAGCATGCCATGCATTGTTTAATGAAAAAGTTGCATCCAACCCTTCACCTCCCTTGCATGCTTTTTACTTGGGCTTGTAACAATTACAAGGCCCATGGACTTTTATTTAAATGTCTCAAACATATTTGAGACTATTTAACCTTTACTTGATTTTACTCAAGCCCACTAGTTTAATAATTATTTCTAATTGTGCTCTACAAAGCCCAATGTTATTTAATTAATTCAACACTTGAACTAATCTAATTATTTGTACACTACTAGATCCACTAGTATTTAATTAATTCAACACTTGAATTAATTTAATTTAGTCCATAATAATGTTTATGAAAATCACAATTTTCAAATACATTATTTGTTTGGTCAACTTTTAATTTAGGAACACTTTCTCAAATTAAAAGTTATATTCTCCTTATAGAAGTCATACTTCTAATTTTTTCCTTGTGCTTATAAACTCTTTTATAAGCCGTTCAACACATTGAACTAATTTCCATCTTAACGTGAACTAGAAAGTAAGCACTTGTGTGGCCCTCAATGGTTCATTGATACAACTAGCCGTGGGTTCACATCTCCATGTGATTCAGGACTAAACATGTCTTTATATGAGCAAACCTCAATTGCTCCATTCTTACTTATCAACTCCTTGATAATAAGAACGCCAGAACTCAAGTCTGATAGTACCCAACCATAATGTTAAACGCCTAGCAGCATCGCTTACATGATTCCATAGGTATCAAATGATAGTGCCTGCAAGAACCATTCAATTACGGTTAGCGTACAGTACGGTCCCTTCAACTCATATATATCCCGACCAATTCGACAACTATTAGTATATCAAGAGCTGTCAAAGAATTGATACTATGTGTCATGTCGTAGTTGCATCGATGACATAATCTATGAAACCCCTTTCATAATTACCACCATACGCTGATCAGAGTTTCATACTACATATACATGAGATCACATAAGATATCAATACCCGAAGGTAAGCGGTAAATCCCTGACTACAATGCATCGACTCCTATATGTTTCGACAAAACACCCAACCTTGCCACCTGATGATCCCATATGAGTCGGTAAACAAGTCAAAGTGCAATGCTAGCATGTAGAGTCTCAATGTTGTCCCGGGTCATAAGGACTAATGGTGTACAACCTGTTGGAAACTAAATTCCGGCGTTTGACAAAATATGAACCAACTGATACGCGCAATTGAGCAACTGGACTTAACAACTGAAATCAGCTGATCTAATAAAGAAAACTGATCAGTTGGAAACCGATCAGTTGATACATTCAGCCGTATGCTTTTAAGCTAAGCATCCTTCGACTGAACATGTCTCGAAAAAGAACATTCAACCGACAAAGAGACATAGAAGACTGCAACTGAATATGAAACGCCGTACTTCAATCAATACAGCTTAGAACAACGCATTTCGGCTAAAGCAGTTAAGACGCCGCATTACAATAAATGAAACAAACAATGCCCAGGAAATAATGAATTGGCAATCAACGGATACAAAGATTCAAATATATCCCAAAGTTACCGTTGGAAGGGAAGCATATAAATATGACAGAAGAACAGCTGAAGAAAAGACAAGATCATTCCATTCAAAGCTTGCTGTTATTCTGCCAAAATCTTAGCTCACTCTTACTTGATTTATTCGTAGCAGTCAAGGCTACAATTTGAGCTCACTAGCACTTTGTAATAATCGTTAAATTCGATAGTGCTAAGATCAGTTACGCACTGAGAACATTTTGTGATACTAAGAGTTTCAGCTTTTGGCAGTGATAAGTCCAAACTGAAGTGGGTCAGGTCAGTACAAGTCTTGTATTCGATCAAAGTCTTTTAGTGGAAATCCTATCCTTGAGATAGAAGGGGTGACGTAGGAGTAATTGAAATCTCCGAACATCCAGAAACAATCCTTGTGTATTTTATTTTCGTATTCTATCTTTCAGTCAGTTACTTTCCGCAACTACTTTAGTTTAACTGATTGTCATTGACCAACAAGATTCCGAGAATCAGTTTGTCACCAAACTGAACTCAAAATTCGAAAAGATCAGTTTTAATTGTGAGTGTTTATTCAACCCCCCCTTCTAAACACTCTTGATACGTTAATCGATCCTATCAAGTGGTATCAGAACAGTTGAATCTTGTTCTTGAATACTTTTGATCTATAAACTTGTTAGCATATGACTTCATTCAACAAAATTCCTATGTTCTCCAGAGAAGAATTTGATGATTGGAAAATCAGAATGGAGGCTCATTTAGCTGCACAAGATGATGACATGTGGTATGTTATAACTGATGGATTCATGAAGATTCTAAAAAAAAAATACAGCAGTTGCCATAACAGAAGGGGCACCACAAAGAATAGAAAAGCCCAGAGATGAATGGACAACTGAAGATAAAAGAAAAGCAAATCTTGATAATGTGGCTAAAAACATTCTGTACAAAACGCTGGACAAAGTAACCTTCGGCAAAATAAAGATGTGTAAGACAGCCAAAGAAATTTGGGAAAAGTTAATCCAGCTGTGTGAAGGAAATGATCAAACCAAAGAAAATAAACTTTCTGTTGCTGTTCAAAAGTTTGATAACATCAAAATGAAAGCAGGAGAATCAATGCACGAGTATGATGAAAGAGTAAGCAGTATCATCAATGAGTTAAATGCACTTGGAAAAGTGTATACCAACAAAGAGATTGCACTGAAGGTAATGAGAGGTTTTCCCAAGGAATGGGATGTCAAGACCATGGCAATGAGGGAGTCCAAAAATCTGAACCACATTGAACTTCATGATCTATTTGCTGATTTAAAGGCTTATGAATTTGAGCTGCAGACCAGAGAAGGAGAACCATCTACCCCTGCAGCCACAACTGCTCTAGCTGCTGTCAGAACAGAACCAATCAATTCAGTCGAGAAATCTGCTGATCAGTTGAGCAGTGATGCTATGTCATTGTTCAGCAAAAAATTTGGAAGGTTCATGAGAAAGAATCAAGGAAACTTCCAGAAGCCATACCAAAGAAACAGCTCCAAAGATGAATCAAATGCCTGCTACAACTGTGGAAAATCAGGTCACTTTATTGCTGATTGTCCTAAACCCAAAAAGGATAGTCAAGGTTCAACTGATAGAAGAAAGAAATCATATGAGCACAAAAGAAGACCCAAAGAAGATAAGAAGTCCTTCAGAAAGAAACATGAGGTACTTTTAGCTGAAAAAAACAAATCTAAATGGGCAGAAACTGACAGTGAAGAGTCAGAACCAGAAAGCTCATGCAGCTCTAGTGATGATGAGGAAGTCAAGTGCTTGATGGCCAATGATGCAGAAGAAAAATCATCTAGCCAACAGGTATTTGATTTCAGCTCAACTGATTTCACACGAGAAGAACTCATTCTAACACTACATGACATGGTAAATGAGTATCAAAAGTTTGCATCATCACTTGAAAAAATCAAAGCAAAGCAAACTGATCCCACAGACAATAGAACCAAAACTGATGAATCAGTTGATTGGGTTGAGTCTAAAAAGGGAAATTGCTGAGTTAAAAGCAGAAAGAGACAAAAATCAGTCATTAATCCAGAAGTTGATTCTTGAAAACTCAAAACAGACTGAGCTCATTCAGTCTTGGAACAAGTCATCTACTGCACTGAATGAGATGCATAATTCACAAAAATCAGTTTCTGATAAAACTGGTTTAGGGTTCAACACTCAAGGAGAAATGTATCCAAATGATACTCAACCAAAGCTAAAAACAGACAAAGGGAAATACATTCACTTTGTCAAAACAGCAGAAGTACAAGAACAAATTGAGCCTAGTAAACTGATTGAGCAACCTACTGAGAATATGAACAAGGCTAGAAGATATGAGATTGTTTATAGTCAAAAATTCTCAACTGATTCACAAAGTCAGTCATCAAAGAGGTTTCACAAGAACTATTCGAATAGATATTTCAATTACTATAACTGCAAGCCAGTTCAGAAGAGATATAGACTGAACAATCAGTTGAATAAAGCTAAAACACATATTGCACCATCTGTACACTACACACCAAGCACACAAAAGCCGAGAAAAACCATTTGGAATACAGCTACTGGAAAGTCTGTTAGACTAATCCAAGTGTGGGTTACTAGAGGACTAATCAGTTCAGGACCCAAATAGATATGGGTACCAAGTTATATTATGTGTGTGATTGCAGGTAACAGGTACAAACAAGAACTCAATATGGTATTTGGACAGTGGATGTTCGCGACATATGACAGGAGATGCAAGTGCGTTATCTCAACTGATCAAATACAGTGGTCCAAACATCAGTTTCGGGGACAATTCCAAAGGTAGAACTGTGGGTAAGGATAAGCTTATCCATGGTAACTTTACTTTTAAAGATGTTCTATTAGTAGAAAACCTGAAGTATAACTTGATTAGCATCAGTCAGTTATGCGACAGTGGATTCTCAGTACAATTTGACAAAAATTCATGTTCAGTCAAAACTTCAACTGATAAAATCATACGAACTGGCAAACATTGTGGAAACACATATAAAGTCAGTTGGAATTATCAAACTTATGCACCAGTTTGTTTTATTGCTTCCAAATCGTTTAAAAACTGGTTGTGGCATAATAGACTAAATCATTTAAACTTTAAAACCATTGCCTATCTGAGTAAACATGAACTTGTAACTGGTTTGCCCAAAATAGACTTTTCAAAAGAAAAACTTTGCTCAGCATGTTAGTATGGTAAACAAGCACGATCCTCTTTTAAAAACAAGGGCTGTAAATCTTCATCCCGATGCTTAGAACTGTTACACATGGATCTCTTTGGTCCTATACCAGTCATGAGCTTAGGGGGAATGAAATACACCTTGGTAGTCATAGATGATTTTTCAAGATTTACTTGGGTTATTTTTCTCAAATCTAAAGACCATACTGCTTCGCAACTAATAAAGCTCCTCAAAAGACTTTTAAATGAAAAATCAATTGGAATTGATCGAATCAGATCTGATCGAGGAACTGAATTCATCAATCAAACTCTTTCAAACTTCCTAGAAAATGCTGGAATTAAGCATGAGCTCTCAGCAGCCAGAACTCCTCAGCAAAATGGTGTAGTTGAGAGAAGAAGTCGGACCCTTAAAGAAGCTGCTAGAACGATGCTTGCTGATTCTGGTATTTCTCAAAGATTTTGGGCAGAGGCAGTAAACACTACATGTTACACTCAGAACAGATCAATGATTAATAAAAATCATATGAAAACACCATATGAGATCTGGCAGGGAAGAAAAAGTATAATTACTTATTTCAAAATATTCAGCTGCAGATGCTTTATTCTTGATAATGGTAAAAATTATTTAAAAGCGTTTGATGCTAAATCTGCAGAAGAAATATTTCTTGGATACTCATCAGTTAGTATAGCTCATAGAGTCTTCAACAAGAAAACCCTAAATGTTGAAGAATCTGCTCATGTTGATGTCGATGAAACTGAACTAACTGATAAGCCAACTGATCATGTTGAGCTAGTTGATCGATTTACAGATATCAGTTTGGAAGATGATGACAAAAATGAAAGTCATGGCAATCAAAACATACTTCAAACACCTGAACCAGAAGTACTGGACCTATCAGATGTGCAGGAAGTCGTTGCTGATGATCAGTTGATAGAGCATAATGATAACATTCAAATACCAGTTGACGAAGCACCAACTGAGACTGAAAACTGTGTTCAGTTTCCAACTGAAGAAATTGCTGATACAACAAATACTGAGTACAGATGGAGAAAATCACATCCACCTGAACTGGTAATAGGAAATCCATCTGATCCAGTAAGAACTCGCAATCAAATGCTAAATTTATTTATCTATTCAGCTTTTGTTTTACAACTAGAACCGAAGAAAACTGATGAAGATCTTGCTGATCCTAACTGGGTAAATGCAATGCAAGAAGAGCTAAATCAGTTCACTTATAACAATGTCTGGAACTTAGTTCCAAGACCAATTTCAAAAGCTATTATAGGTACAAAATGGGTATACAGAAATAAACTGAACGAGGATGGTTCAGTTGTGCGCAATAAAGCAAGACTCGTAGCACAAGGATATAGGCAAGAGAAAGGAATTGATTACGATGAAACATATGCACCAGTTGCAAGACTGGAGGCAATCAGAATATTCCTTGCCTATGCTTCATTCAAGAACTTCAAAATCTACCAAATGGATGTAAAAAGAGCATTCCTAAATGGCCAGTTGCAAGAGGAAGTATATGTTGAACAACCTCCAGGTTTTGTCAATCACAACTTTCCTGATCATGTGTATCATTTGAACAAAGCCTTATATGGTCTTAAACAAGCTCCCAGAGCTTGGTACGAAACTCTTTCAAAATTTCTAACTGATCATGATTTTTCTATTGGATCAGTTGATAAGACCTTGTTCAAATTTACCAAGAATGATCACATTTTATTAGTTCAAATTTATGTTGATGATATCATATTCGGGTAAACTAATCCCAAATTATGCGAAAAGTTTGCTAAGCTAATGCAGGATAAGTTTGAAATGAGTATGATGGATGAACTAACATTCTTTCTTGGACTGCAAGTGAAGCAACTGGAGACTGGTATATTCATCAGTCAAACTAAATATACAAAGGAGCTGCTGAAGAAATTTGGCATGGAATCATGTTCAGTTGCAAATACTCCCATGAGATCATAAGTAAAATTGGACACTGCTCAAGGGGGAATATCAGTTGAGGCGACATTATATCGAGGTTTAATAGGTTCATTGTTGTACCTAACTGCCAGTCGTCCTGATATTGTATTTGCTGTCTGTATGTGTGCTAGATTTCAAGCAAATCCTAAGCAATCACATTTCTCAGCTGCTAAAAGAATTTTGAAATATCTTAAGGGTACACAAAATGTTGGGTTATGGTATTCTAAAGACTCTACTTTCAATTTAGTTGGATATTCAGATGCAGATTATGTAGGATGTAAGCTTGATCGTAAAAGTACAAGTGGATCTTGTCAGTTTCTAGGAGACAGACTGATCTCTTGGTTCAGCGAAAAGCAGACATCCATAGCTACCTCAACAACTGAAGCAGAATACCTTGCTGCTGGTAGTTGTTGTGCACAACTGATTTGGATCCAGCAACAACTGAGAGATTATGGAGTAATTACAAATGAATTGCCCATATTTTGTGACAATACGAGCACAATTGCCATCACCTATAATCAAGTTCTTCACTCAAGGACCAAGCATATAGATGTCAGGCACCACTTCATTAGAGATCATGCTTTGAAGAAGGACATTAGACTGGAGTATATTTCAACTGAGCAACAAGCAGCTGACATCTTCACCAAACCATTACCCGAGACTAAGTTTTCTTACTTTCGCAATATTCATGGTTTAATTGACTTGTCCTAAAAATTATTATTGATGTTGTTTTACTAATAAAATTCTTTGCAGAAAATAAGAACACAACAACAAATTGGAAATGATACATTATTAACAATAAAATCGATTCCATCTTACAGAAGATAACTTAGAACCAACTGAATCTTGCCATTCTGTAATCCAATTATTCAACTCATAAATTCGGACTCTAGAAAATGATTAAGTAGTAGAAATCTTCTCAATCACATGCCATTATTCCCAGAGCATTGCTTGCAACAGAACATTGTCATCAACCAGGTCTGTAACATGCCTGACTTCAAAACGATCAATGTATTTTCTTGCTGTTGCTGCTTGAGCACGAGAAGGAGCAGCACCACTACTACTTATCCTCTGCAAATCATGAATTTTGAACCATGTTGACATCACTTTCGTCAAGACATATTCCTCCATCGTTTTCTTCAAATCTTCTAAATAAGGACTTAATTGTTCAGTAACTTGAATATGTGTACTGCTGCATGCATCAGAATTACTTGAATCCGACATATTGAACTGTTATTGTCTCACATTTTATCTCTCTCTCATCTTGTTTATAGACAGATGACATTAAATGTTGAAGAAACCAAGAGTCTCAAGTCAACCGAAGCGTTTTTTCTCATTTACCCAGGCTTCTTATTTATCAGTTGTTCATTATCAACTGATATCAGTTTGTCATTTATTACTTAATGCTTAACTGATTTCAGTTCATAGTCAACTTATATAAGTTAGTCTTTCATCAGTTCATTTGCTTAAGTTCGCAATTCATATATATAACAACTGATGAAATTTATCATTTGCAGGAAAGAGAAAACAAAATTAAGCTTATATAAATACTTCATTCAACCATAAACGTTTGCACGGATTACATCATCATATTTTTCCTCTACAACAATTATCCACATTTTCAACCAAGCGGATAAAGGTGCGGTAGATGTCTTGACAAAGGTCTGAGAAACAGCTATGCGCTTAAGGATTTTCAGTTCCTTTCGAAGCATTAGCTGATAGATATGACCATCCTTAAAGATGTCCACCCACACAGCTATGTTCAAGTGCTCCCGCACTCTTTTCAACTCTGCCACCAGTTCGGGAGTGGTAGCATCTCCAGTATTATACAGGAACCCAAGCTTCTGTAACTTTTCCCAGTAGTGAAGACTATTATAGAAGACTTCATCTTCTATAACAGCCTTCCTGGTCTCCAGAGCAAAGGGCGAAGCACTCGAGCTACTCGTATCTGCCATTCTTTTTGTCTTGAATATCTTCACCAATATGACTGAAACTAACCGTGTTACTTCTATTTATAGACGAAAATCAAGGAAGCTGAAGGGCCGTCAACGTTTCAGCAAACGATAATCTTTCTGACCTTTAAATTTATTTATTTTATCGTCACTTTAATTATTCTATGCACCGATTAAGGGGGAATATCAGTTTTTAAGAGGTTAACTGAGAAGACAAATGTTAGTAAACTCTCAACTGAAAGGACACAGTCTTACAACTGATCGTTCAGTTGAGAATTTCACTAATCTTCTCAAATAAGTTAACTTATTAATCATATTATATTCCAAATCAACTGACGTGACTGCAGTTTCATAACGTGGCCTATTTTAAACCACTCACTTTTTTGCACACACGCTTACAGCACACGTACACATATTTTTATTCAAATTTTTTCATGGACTGACACGTGTCCTGAATTTGAACAGTCACGTACAAATGTACTATGCCTGCTTCAATTCAGTTTTCTTTCTTACGAATACAATCAATTCCTAAAAGCATACTAATTCAAGAGCTTATCTTTTACTAATTTCAGATCGTTTTACCTTTCGGAATGGCCAATCAAATCCCAGCTCACGTGTTGAACGCTATGGCCATTGATTTTGACTCAGTTTTATCTGTTCAAGAAGCTGAAATTAAGAACGTCTTTTTGAAGGTTGAATCTGCTGGTCTCAGGATGTTTTTGGGACATTCCACGCAGGAGATATACCCCAAGGAAGTAAATGAATTCTATCTGAAGGGGTTTGTCACTACTGATGGAAGTATCTCTGTAACTGTCAATGATCAGCTGTTGATCCTATCTGAAGAGGCCTTCGGAGAAATTTTCTCTTTGCCAACTGATGTGTACGTCAACTTCTCTGAAGTCAAAACATCTGACATTGAGGAAATGCAATCTTTACTGTCTGCTGATGGGCGAAAAATCAAAGTTTCCGATCCAAAGAAAGAGCTAAAATCAGAAATTCAATTATTAGCCGACATTGTGGCGAAGGGCATATTGGCTAAGGCAGGCGCTTATGCTGCCCTTACTCTTGAAAAATTCCAACTGATGACCATCATCATGGGAGAGAAGAAAGCTAACTGGAGGCATATTATTTTCAATATTCTGAAGAACATGGTTCAATCTACCAAACAATCAAGAGGCTTTGCTATTCCAATCAGTTATCTTCTGAAACTAAAGGGATTGGTAGCTGACAATGCTGGAAAATCATCAAAGTTCAAGGTATTCACTGCAAAGAACATCTTGCCGCCAAAGACCAAACTGGACATTTCTCCAAAACAGTTTTTGAAGATCAAGAAGGAGATTGGGACGCAACCACCTGCCTCAACACCAGTCAAGAAGGTCAAAACTTCGGCCCAATTGAAGACTGCAAAACGAAAACTGATTATCAGTGAATCCGATTCCGAGAAGACGCCCTCTCCAAAAGTTGCCAAGAAACCAAGAACACAAAGGACAAAATTACCAACCACAGTAGAATCTATTCTATCTTCGGATGCCCAACAGCTTATCAAAGCAGTTCCTCTGAAGATCATCCCACCAGAAATCTCAGCTAGTGCAACAAAGGAAACAGGTAGGATCAAAGCTCCTCTAATGTTAGACTAGGTGCCCGGCAAGCCAACTTATGGCTTGGACTTTATTTACTCTAATGTAAAATAATCTTTATTTTAATAATATTTTACGATTTTACTCGATTATGGCATTATACTTTATCTGTATACCCATGCAAGCTGCATAAATAAATTCCTTGAATATACAATAGGTACCATGTGGTCTGCGTCACAACGTAAGATCATGAAACTCATTAGAAAGTGTACCGTATATTCTAAAAAGGTTCCTAGTCGAATCAGCCGTCTAAAACAAGGATAAAGGTCGCTCGAGCTTGAGACTAGCATTTGTGGTGTAAACGCCATGTTTCATTGGCAAGGACATGGAGATGTCCATTCACACAGATGAGTGATCATATGATGATGCACTGAACAACCCTCCCTCGGACTATCCATGTGAAGGGCCTAAAACTCCTTTCTTGAAAATTTGCGGAAAATTAAAAATTTTTATTTTAAAAGAACTTAAATGGCCTCATTCATAAAATCACTGGTGAATCAAGTTCAATATTTCAAAATATTGCAGCGGAAGAAAATTAAAGTTTCAAAAACAACAACGATTTAAAAATATCCAACGACTGATAAAATTGTTTGCGGAAAAAAATAACAACTGCTGCTCTGAGGTCCTCGGGTGCCACTACTGCCAACCCAAGTTGGCTCACTGGTCCCCACCCTCGGCCCTGGCCTCATCAGTACCTACAACAATCAAGTCTAGTGAGCCTAAAGACTCAGCATGCATATATCGCAGGTAACGAGTAAAAATCTGAATTTAAAATATGCATGAGTTAACATATCCTGTCCTGAGGCATACTGAAAATAATCTGTACTAAGAAATTATAATACGTGCATAACTGAACTGAAAATCACTGTAAAAATATTTGCTCCTTGGAGCCTGTACTGAAATATCTGGTAAAATTTTCTGTTGAGATTATGTTTTACGCCTGTGGCCACTGCACTAAGCTGAACTGATCGGTAACTGGCTACCGGGAAGGCTGAAACTGAACTGAGCTGGCCGGTCACTGGCGACCGGGTGGTACCATACTGAACTGATCAGTCACTGGCGACCGTATAAAATAACACTCCCACATAGTGAATGAACCACAAGCCATATCGCATAAATCTCAAAAATAATCATTTTCTATTTAATGCACGTAAAATAATTAACTGGCATAATGAAAATGTCCCGTAATTTTACCAACTGGATTGGATTGGATCGTTCCCTGGCTCGCTGCAACCTAACTGTGCCATGAAAAATATGCAATAGCTTAAACTTGACCAACTACGCAATTTACGTTCAAAAGATGCGACTATGACGCCTAGTGACTTCGCATTTAATCATGACTCCGAGCCAACTTGAACCGACACTGAACCGACGTATAGTCATGATTAAAATACGCTGAAAAATCATAAAATAATGCTCCTAAAATGATAGGGTCGAAATCTAGGTGGAATGGAGGCCAAAACACGAAACGCTCTTTCGATAGTCAACTTGGCACATTGCACCGTAAATTCTCGTACGACCTCAAAAATGATCCAAATGACAAACGGTCAAAAACATGACCTTCCTAACTCAATGAGGCACTGTCCAGTCCAAGGCCATGGGCTAAAAGCCAACCAAGAACTCGAACGAGCCTCTGAACCAACACAGCAACTTGCTGTAATTTCCAGCAGCTGCGCAACTACAAGACTTGAGTTGGTTTCGAGACTATCGGCCATTAAGGGAGTGAACCACCGACCAGAGACTCTTACCAACATCCCAAGGAATGATTTGAACCATGGCTAAGGGCCCTAGGCCAGCCACAATCCGCATCACACCATAACTCAACCGAAGGGTCCAACCGAGAGCAACGTGCATGCGTGTGTAGTGTTTATGCTATGATCGATGTCTCGTGTCGTTCCAATGGCCATTTGATTGACCATGGCACGATCTAGACATCTAGGAGCATGATATGAACCGTGGCTAAGGGCCATAGGCCAACCAAGATCCATACCAAGCAACCAAAAGAAACGAACCAAAAGCTGTCCAACCGAAGTAGCCGAAGGGGTATAGGGGCTGTTGTGATGTTTTTATTAAAAATCAATGAACCATGGACCAAACCACCAAAAGGGCAACTTCGTCACGTCTTAGACTTGCTAGGGAAGTGATCCAACCATGGCTATAGGCCCTTGGGGCAGCCAAGATCAGATCCTTCCTCCATGACAAGAAACTGAATTTTCGAACAACATTTTCTGCACCTATGGGGACTTGCTGTCATTTTGAATTTCCAGCAAGCATGGGGCTGGTTTGAATGGACCAACATGGTCCTAATGCATCCTACTACATGTATATAAGCCGCCTTGGGAGCCTGGAGTCGATCCAATACCTGAAACTCACAAGACAAAAGAAACCGTGAAGCTTGCCAAGGAAATCGAAAATTCTGCATGTGTGGTTTCAAAATGTTTTGACGTGGATCTCGATTTTTACTTGAATAAACATGATCATGTACTGAAAAATAAATGATAATATGACTTGATTGAGGTTTGAAAGAAATCTAGACATGCCTGGTTTCGTTTCGAAAGAAAACGAATGAAACAACGACGACGCGGCACGGAGGAGGTGGAACGCTTCTCTTTTCTACCTTACCTTGCTCTCGATTTTTCTCTCTTCTTTTTGGCTAGGTACCTCACGATTTTTCTACTGAAAATGAGTGTGAATTCACTCTGAATTTTCGAAAAGGAGAGGGGGGGAAAAATGGTTAGGAGGGTGAGGGAAGTGGGTGCAAGATTTAAGGAAGATCCAAGACCAAGTCTTCCCAAATTTGAATTTTGAATTATGGTTTGATATCAAATGAGTTGGTGGATGCTTCTAGGAGGTAGTGGCCGAATTCTCTCTTGATTCTAGACTAGGATATGTCCATTTATTTAATTAAATTGTGCTCCCAAAAATCCTAAAATTATCCGACTAATTACATGCAAAAAATTGGTCAAAGTTGATGAGTTGGAAAATGAATCTTCTAGCAACTAAGGGTGGCCGAAAAATGCATGATAAAATAAAGGGAAATGTTGATTATCTAGTCAACTAATAATCCTTGACAGCCTTACTAATCTTTTAAATAATTTAGTGAGCTAACCCCTTAATTAAATAACTTAAATGAGTTCATTTCTTAATCACCTCAAATAATTAAATTAAATCCTCAAACCTCCCTTTCTAACTTAAATGAACTTGGTTGCTAGCTAAATTAACTTCTGGAAATATTTCTCGGATCTTAAATTCTATCTCAAAACTCCAACTCCGGTCCGGCCTCACTGAAATAACTGAAATGCTAAAAATCAAACTACTGAACTGAAATAATAAAATAATTAACTTCAAACAAATGCATTTAAAATAATCATGCAATGAAGTCAATTAAATTTAAAAATCTAGAATTATGCACGGCTTATACGTCTACTGACTTACGGGTTCTACAATCCTTCCCCCCTTAAATAAATTTCGTCCTCGAAATTAGAACTCACCGAATAACTCAGGGTATCGACTTCTCATCTCCGGCTCAGACTCCCACGTAGCTTCCTCCTCTGAATGGTTGAGCCATTTGACTTTGACTCGCTTAACCAACTTGTTCCGAAGTTTCTTCTCCTGTCTGTCTAGGATCTGCACGGGTCTCTCCTCATAAGATAAGTTCGGAGTAAGCTGCAACGGCTCGAAATTCAGCACATGCGAAGGATTTGCCATATACTTCCTCAGCATGGAGACGTGGAAGACATTGTGTACTCCGGCCAGATTCGGCGGAAGAGCCACACGATACGCTAGCGTCCCAACTCTGTCGAGGATCTCAAACGGTCCAATGAATCTCGGACTGAGCTTCCCTTTCTTGCCAAATCTCATGACACCCTTCATAGGTGCCACTTTCACGAAGACATGATCGCCCACTGCAAACTCTAACTCTCTCCTCCGCTGATCGGCATAACTCTTCTGTCAGCTCTGAGCAGTCCTCATTCTATCACGGATCTTGACTACTACATCTGCTGCCTGCTGAACAATCTCTGGACCCAACTCTGCTCTCTCTCCTACTTCATCCCAATGAACAGGAGATCTACACTTGCGGCCATACAGCGCCTCATACGGAGCCATACCTATGGACGACTGGAAACTGTTGTTATAGGTGAACTCTACCAATGGTAAGTTCGACTCCCAACTCCCAGAGAAATCAATGACGCAAGCACGGAGAAGATCCTCTAAGATCTGAATAACTCGCTCCGACTGTCCATCTGTCTGCGGATGGAAAGCTGTGCTAAACAGCAACTTCATACCCAAAGTCGAATGAAAACTCTTCCAAAACGAGGAAGTGAATCTGGGATCTCTGTCGGATACGAGAGTCGGACTATCTCTCGGATATACAGCTCTGCATACTGAACCATGGTGAAAGTCCATGGTAATGTTCTCTCACTTCCACTCGGGAATAGGAAGAGGCTTGAGCAAACCTGCTGGTCTCTGATGCTCGGCCTTCACTAACTGGCAAGTCAGGCACTCGGATACAAAACGCCTGATGTCCTTCTTCATTCCTGGCCACCAATACAATAGCTGCAGATCTTTGTACATCTTCGTACTCCCAGGGTGAATGGAGTACGGGGACGTATGGGCCTCTGATAAGATGTCTGCTCGGATAGAATCACTGCTAGGAACCCATATCCTATCTCGGTATCTCACAATACCGTCGCTGACTGAATACAAAACACTGCCCTTGGCTTCATCTCTCTTCTTCCACTGTGCCAACTGCTCATCTGCTGCCTGACCGCTGCGAATACGGTCAATAAGAGAGGACTGGATAGTCAAGGTAGATAAACGAGGAACTCTACCTCGAGGATAAGTCTCAAGATCAAACCTCTGCATCTCAATCTGAAGAGGTTTCTGCATCGTCAAATGAGCCATCACTGCGACTTTCCTGCTCAAAGCATCCGCAACTACATTAGCTTTACCCGGGTGGTAGCTAATGTCACAATCGTAGTCTTTCACAAGCTCCAACCAACGCCTCTGACGCATGTTCAGCTCCTTCTGCGTAAAGAAATACTTGAGGCTCTTATGGTCGGTAAAGATCTGACACTTCTCTCCATACAGATAGTGCCTCCAAATCTTCAAAGCAAAAACTACGGCCCCTAACTCCAGATCATGGGTAGGGTAATTCTTCTCGTGGATTTTCAGCTGTCGAGAAGCATACGCTATCACTCTCCCATGCTGCATCAAAACTGCACCTAAACCAAGCTTCGAAGCATCGGTATAAAGGACAAACTCGCCGGGCCCTAATGGCATGGCCAAAACTGGTGCTGAAATAAGAGCTTGCTTCAAAGTATCGAAGCTCTTCTGACACTCCTCGCTCCACACAAACTTCACATTTTTCTTTGTCAGTGCTGTGAGTGGAACGGCGATAGAGGAAAATCCTTGGATGAATTTTTTGTAATATCCTGCTAGCCCAAGGAAACTGCGGATCTCAGATGCATTCTGAGGCACAACCCAATCTCTGACTGCTACAACTTTTGCGGGGTCTACCTCAATACCACTGCTAGAAACAATGTGGCCCAAGAACGCCACCTTCTCTAACCAGAATTCGCACTTACTGAACTTTGCGAATAATTTGTGCTTCTGCAATGTCTGCAACACTGTGGTCAGATGCCTGCTGTGCTCCTCCCGATTCTTGGAGTAGACGAGAATTTCATCTATGAACACTATCACAAACTGGTCGAGGTACGGCTGAAATACGCGATTCATGAGATCCATGAAGATCGCTGGCGCATTCGTCAGACCGAACGGCATCACAAGGAACTCGTAGTGACCATAACGAGTCCTGAAAGCTGTCTTCGAAACATCAGCACCTCTCACCCTCAACTGGTGATAACCAGAACGCAGATCTATCTTGGAGAAAATCGAAGCTCCCTGCAACTGGTCAAACAGATCCTCAATCCTCGGCAGTGGGTATTTATTCTTCACTGTAACCCTGTTCAACTCCCGGTAGTCAATGCAAAGCCTCATCGTGCCATCCTTCTTTTTCACGAATAAGACTGGCGCGCCCCATGGAGAAAAGCTCGGGCGAATGAACTCCTTGTTGAGAAGTTCCTGGATCTGCTTCTTAAGCTCTGCCATCTCTGTCGGTGCTAGTCGGTACGGCGCTTTGGATATCGGAGCCGTACCTGGCATAAGCTCAATGGAAAACTCCACCTCTCTCTCGGGTGGCATACCAGAGACGTCTTCGGGAAAAACGTCTAAGAAATCTCTGACAACCGGAACATCTAAAGCTGACTGGCTGGGTTCCTCGGGGACAGATAAAAAGGTTGCTAGAAATGCCCGACACCCTCTATGCATGAGCTTCCTAGCCTGAAGATAAGGAATAATGCGCGGTAAAGGAAAGTACCTGTCCGGCTCAAATACGAACTGCTCCATTCCAGGCGGTCGGACAAGAACGGATCTCCGCTGGAAGTCTATCAACACTCTGTTCCTCAATAGCCAGTCCATCCCTAGGATGATGTCAAATTCCGGCATCGGTAGCACAATCAGGTCCGCATAAACAAGATTACCGTGCAGCTCAAGGTCTATATCTCGGATAACATTGGTAGCTGCCATCTCCTCGCCTGACGGCAACACTACTGAAAAGGCTGTATCTAACCCAATGGTCTGGATCTTGAGAAAGTTTGCAAAGATCTCCGAAATAAACGAGTGAGTGGCCCCTGAATCTATCAAGGCCTTGGTAGCGGAACCAGATATAAAAATTCTCCCTGAAAGAGCGGAACTCTAAGTTGAATCCCACTACAAGATCTAAACTTATAGACATGCAAAGGTCTGGGTTCCTCTAGCTTAATTTCCCCGAAATAAATCTGAGTAGAGCATGCAATCCTATAACAGTTCTAAGTTCAAAATCTAAATCCCGATTCCCAAAACGCGGAAATTCAAATAATAACTTAAAGTTTAAAGGTACCTGTCAACAACATAGTCTCCGGGTTGGTTTCCGCGGCATGGAGAGCAAAAACTCTGCCTTGGGTAGGCAGATTCCTCTGAGGACACTGCAGCAACATGTGGTCTGGACTGCCACACTTAAAACACTTTCCTGAGCCAGCCATACATGCTCCAGGATGGCGACGTGAGCACCTGGGACAGACTGGGTGCTCCTGAGTCCTCGAGGCTGGGCGTCCCCGCTGCTGCTGCTGCTGGCTTCGGTTCCTGGGCGGTCCATGAAAAGGCCTCTTATTCTGCTGCTGATGCTGATGAGGAGGAGGGCGGTGCGGTGCCTGGACTGGGCGCTTGCCCTGGCGATCCCTCTCGATATCCCGCATATCCTGCTCCGCGGCTAAGGCCTTGGAGACGGCAATCTCATAAGTAGCAGGGTCAGATACCCTAACATCCCGGCGCAAGATCGGCCGTAAACCCACCAGGAAGTGCATCAGCTTGGCTCTGGCATCATTCGCTATCAGGGGCACAAAGTGACAGCTCCTCTCGAACTTACGGATAAACTCCGTAACCGACATATCCCCCTGTCTCAGACTCATGAACTCGGTGGTCAGCCTGGTGCGAACCTCCTCAGCAAAATACTTGGAGTAGAAAACCTCCGTAAAGCGGGTCCAAGAAAGTGTAGCCAATGTCAGGGCTACCGAAGCTCCTTCCCACCATAAGCGGGCGTCTCCAGTGAACAGGTAGGTGGCACATCGGACTCGGTCTGCGTCCTCCAACTCCATAAAATCGAAGATAACCTCGAGGGATTTGATCCATCCCTCGGCAACCATGGGGTCAGATGCCCCAGAGAATTCCTTCGGGCGCATCTTCATGAATCGCTCATACACAGCCTCGGGCCCTGTCGGCCTGGCTGCGGCTGCGGCTACGGCTGCGGCATTGCCCCCCGCAAACTGTGCGAAGAACTGTGCCATCCCAGCTAACATCTGGGCACTCATGTCCGGTGGGGGCGGTGGAGGAGGTGGTAGGTCTCCCTCTGGTCTACGCTCCTCCCTGTCTTCTCGGCGAGGCTCCTCCTCTCTGTTGCGCTCTAAAATGCGTCTAGGGGGCATACTGTTCCAACATAACCCATACGTAACTAACATGTATAATTCCATAATTTATTTTAAATGAACTCTGAAATTCTGAAAATCTGGAAGCATGCTGACAAACTAATTCATGCTTTAACTAAAATGCTGAACTGAAAAACTTACAGACCAAAGGCGTGGCTTCGTGAGCTTCTCGCGGTCAGTAGTAGTGAAACCCTATACAGAACCACCGCTCTGATACCAACTGTGAAGGGCCTAAAACTCCTTTCTTGAAAATTTGCGGAAAATTAAAAATTTTCTTTTTAAAAGAACTTAAATGGCCTCATTCATAAAATCACTGGTGAATCAAGTTCAATATTTCAAAATATTGCAGCGGAAGAAAATTAAAGTTTTGCCAACAACAACGATTTAAAAATATCCAACGACTGATAAAATTGTTTGCGGAAAAAAATAACAACTGCTGCTCTGAGGTCCTCGGGTGCCACTACTGCCGACCCAAGCTGGCTCACTGGTCCCCACCCTCGGCCCTGGCCTCATCAGTACCTACAACAATCAAGTCTAGTGAGCCTAAAGACTTAGCATGCATATATCGCAGGTAACGAGTAAAAATCTGAATTTAAAATATGCATGAGTTAACATATCCTGTCCTGAGGCATACTGAAAATAATCTGTACTAAGCAATTATAATACGTGCATAACTGAACTGGAAATCACTGTAAAAATATTTGCTCCTTGGAGCCTGTACTAAAATATCTGGTAAAATTTTCTGTTGAGATTATGTTTTACGCCTGTGGCCACTGCACTAAGCTGAACTGATCGGTAACTGGCTACCGGGGAGGCTGAAACTGAACTGAGCTGGCCGGTCACTGGCGACCGGGTGGTACCATATTGAACTGATCGGTCACTGGCGACCGTATAAAATAACACTCCCACATAGTGAATTAACCACAAGCCATATCGCATAAATCTCAAAAATAATCATTTTCTATTTAATGCACGTAAAATAATTAACTGGCATAATGAAAATGTCCCGTAATTTTACCAATTGGATTGGATTGGATCGTTCCCAGGCTCGCTGCAACCTAACTGTGCCATGAAAAATATGCAATAGCTTAAACTTGACCAACTACGCAATTTACGTTCAAAAGATGCGACTATGACGCCTAGTGACTTCGCATTTAATCATGACTCCGAGCCAACTTGAACCGACACTGAACCGACGTATAGTAACGGTCGAAAACATGACCTTCCTAACTCAATGAGGCACTGTCCAGTCCAAGGCCATGGGCTAAAAGCCAACCAAGAACTCGAACGAGCCTCTGAACCAACACAGCAACTTGCTGTAATTTCCAGCAGCTGCGCAACTACAAGACTTGAGTTGGTTTCGAGACTATCGGCCATTAGGGGAGTGAACCACCGACCAGAGACTCTTACCAACATCCCAAGGAATGATTTGAACCATGGCTAAGGGCCCTAGGCCAGCCACAATCCGCATCACACCATAACTCAACCGAAGGGTCCAACCGAGAGCAACGTTCATGCGTGTGTAGTGTTTATGCTATGATCGATGTCTCGTGTCATTCCAATGGCCATTTGATTGACCATGGCACGATCTAGACATCTAGGAGCATGATATGAACCGTGGTTAAGGGCCATAGGCCAACCAAGATCCATACCAAGCAACCAAAAGAAACGAACCAAAAGCTGTCCAACCGAAGTAGCCGAAGGGGTATAGGGGCTGTTGTGATGTTTTTATTAAAAATCGATGAACCATGGACCAAGCCACCAAAAGGGCAACTTAGTCACGTCTTAGACTTGCTAGGGAAGTGATCCAACCATGGCTATAGACCCTTGGGGCAGCCAAGATCAGATCCTTCCTCCATGACAAGAAACTGAATTTTCGAACAACATTTTCTGCACCTATGGGGACTTGCTGTCATTCTGAATTTCTAGCAAGCATGGGGCTGGTTTGAATGGACCAACATGGTCCTAATGCATCCTACTACATGTATATAAGCCGCCTTGGGAGCCTGGAGTCGATCCAATACCTGAAACTCACAAAACAAAAGAAACCGTGAAGCTTGCCAAGGAAATCGAAAATTCTGCATGTGTGGTTTCAAAATGTTTTGACGTGGATCTCGATTTTTACTTGAATAAACATGATCATGTACTGAAAAATAAATGATAATATGACTTGATTGAGGTTTGAAAGAAATCTAGACATGCCTGGTTTCGTTTCGAAAGAAAACGAACGAAACAACGACGACGCGGCACGGAGGAGGTGGAGCGCTTCTCTTTTCTACCTTACCTTGCTCTCGATTTTTCTCTCTTCTTTTTAGCTAGGTACCTCACGATTTTTCTACTGAAAATGAGTGTGAATTCACTCTAAATTTTCGAAAAGGAGAGGGGGGGAAAAATGGTTAGGAGGGTGAGGGAAGTGGGTGCAAGATTTAAGGAAGATCCAAGACCAAGTTTTCCCAAATTTGAATTTTGAATTATGGTTTGATATCAAATGAGTTTGTGGATGCTTCTAGGAGGTAGTGGCCGAATTCTCTCTTGATTCTAGACTAGGATATGTCCATTTATTTAATTAAATTGTGCTCCCAAAAATCCTAAAATTATCCTACTAATTACATGCAAAGAATTGGTCAAAGTTGATGAGTTGGAAAATGAATCTTCTAGCAACTAAGGGTGGCCGAAAAATGCATGATAAAATAAAGGGAAATGTTGATTATCTAGTCAACTAATAATCCTTGAAAGCCTTACTAATCCTTTAAATAATTTAGTGAGCTAACCCCTTAATTAAATAACTTAAATGAGTTCATTTCTTAATCACCTCAAATAATTAAATTAAATCCTCAAACCTCCCTTTCTAACTTAAATGAACTTGGTTGCTAGCTAAATTAACTTCTGGAAATATTTCTCGGATCTTAAATTCTATCTCAAAACTCCAACTCCGGTCCGGCCTCACTGAAATAACTGAAATGCTAAAAATCAAACTACTGAACTGAAATAATAAAATAATTAACTTCAAACAAATGCATTTAAAATAATCATGCAATGAAGTCAATTAAATTTAAAAATCTAGAATTATGCACGGCTTATACGTCTACTGACTTACGGGTTCTACAATCCAAGTGGTTCCCACTTATCGAGTGGAATAGTCCGCAGTTATGGTTGTACACCATTAGTCCTTTGACCCGGGACAATGTAGGGGCTATACGTACTAGCATGCACTTTGATCCATTTACCGACTCCATCGAGGGTCATCAGGTGGCGAGGTTGGGTGTAGTTTTAAAATACGTAGGAGCAAATGCATTGTAGTCGGGGATTCATCGTTCGCCTACGGGTGAAGATATCCTATGTGATCTGATGAGTTAATAGTGCAAGGAGTCTCTGGCCAGAGCAAGAAATGTGCTTTAGGAAAAGGTGTTTTCCTAGTTGCACATGCCATGCCGCTATTAGTACTCAAAGATAAATCACATCGTGTTATCGAATTCATATGCAACTCTCGATATACCAATGTTTGCAGATTCGATCGGGATATATGTGTTGAAGGGACCGTACTGTACGCTAACCTTGACAAAAGGTTCTTGCAGGCACTATCAGTGATACCTAGGGGATCATGGGGCGATGCTACTAGACGCTCTTACCATGATTCGATGGGTGCAATCAGAAATAAGTTCTGACATTCTTGATCAAGGAGTTGATGAAAAGAATGGGGTTAACTAGGGTAAATCCGAATAAGAATAAATGTTATTCTGAATCACATGGAGATGTGAACCCACGGCTAGCTGTATCCCTGAACCATTGAGGGTCACACAAGTATCGGATTCTGTGTTCCCGTTGGGATAGTCAAATTTCAAAGAGTTGGAACTTGGCGGCTATAGTTTGATGGAGATCAAACAAGAAGCTTATAAAGGAGTTTATGAGCTGATTCCATAGGATGGAAGAAGTAGAAGTTAGCATGATTGCTAAATAAGGAAGGAAAGTGGAAATGCCTGTTTTCTGAAGGAGTTCACCAAAACTGGCAGCTGCCTAATATAGTAACTGACATATATGGTAAGTTCTAAATTTGGTAAATGAAAATTTTGATCTTCGAAATTTTCGATTTTCATCATATGAACAAGACTTATAACTTTGATACATCGGCGCTCTCGGATCGTCGATCGGGGTTATAATGAGTTCGGAATCATTTATTTAGTGAATTTGGAATTTGCTAATTAAATGGTGGTGCTAGTAGTAGTGACTACTAATATGCACAAATTCCCATGAATATTCTAGAGGAGTCTAGAATTAAATTAACTAATGAATTAGTTTATAAATTAAATAATAGTTATTTAATTTAATATACATATACATGTTTATATTTTATATGGTAATATAAAATATGTGTATATGATATTATTATATCATGTATTATTAAAGGTTAATAAATATATTATATATTAATTATATGGGAGTTTAAATATAATGAAATTGGTAGAGTCTTTGTGGGAGATGGACTCCTAATTAGATTAGCAGTCTCACTCTATAAATACACCATAAGGGTCTTAGTGTAAGGTTGATGTTTTCTTGTACAAAATAAAACAAAATTTCCTTCCAAAATCAAAAGAAAACCCACGGCCACCCCTTTCAAGTTTGGAAGATATTTTGGTAATTAAAGCAAATTAGATTTGCTTAATTATTGATTAAGAATCTATAATTTTTCTTAATGATTGATTAAGAATAAATTAGCCAAAAACCCATGATTTTGAATCATGTAACTCTCTTCCAAGACAAAGAGAAATTGGTGAGAATTTCGGCCACATTCCTTCTTCCACCGCCGTGCCGCTTCGTCTCCGGATTTTGGAAATTCGGAGAATACAATCTCAACGCACAAATCGTTTAAATTTTCTAGTGCAAACCAAACGAGGAAAACATTTTTCGATCGTGGACCTAATTAGGCGATCAAAGGAGAAGAGCCGTTCGTAGGGATTTACAAGAAGGACTATATCTGCTTAAACATCGGAATAGTTTGGAGTCCAGCTTTAAGAACGTAAAGGTATAATTCTAAACACCCTATGGATGTTTTGAACACACGACGCCCAAGAACAAAATTTTTAAACTTCCGCTGCGTCTTGGTTGCGAGAATACGATGTCCCAACAGTGGTATCAGAGCCAGGTTATTCTCAATCGTGTGTTTTAATTAAATTGTGTTGAGTTTAGTATTTCTAACCGCGTAAAAATTTTATGAAAAACGCCCCTAAAAATTATTTTTGAAAAATCAGTTTTTGATAAAAAAAAATAAAAATTTGGTTCTGCCCGGAACTGTTCGCACGGCAGCGCCCGATCAGATCGGGCAGCGGGCGGGCGGTGCGGGCGGGTGCCCGAGAACGTCTCAGGCACCGTGCTAGGTCGTGGGCTTGAATTGTTCGGGCCCGGGGGTGATTTTTTGATTTTTTTTAAAATTTTGGGTTAAATTGATATTTTATGAAAATACGGACGATTTTAACCCTACAATAATTTTTATAAAATCAATTTCTTACAAAATAAATAATTGAAATATGATTTTAATTATTTATGGTAAAAAGTGTTTTACAAGAAATTTAATTATTTGAAATTAAATAAAAGTGTTTATTTAATTTGATAATTATGGCGGTTAGTGATAATTTACGAGATACACGATTTATTGATGATATGTGATATTATCGGATTTATATAATATATGATATTATATATTAAAAGGATGATCGACAGCCATGACCAATTTGCTAGGTGTATGTTAGGTTTTTACATGTTGTAATTTTTCATTATTTGATAATTATAAATTGGGCTTGATTTATGGCACATTCCCACCCCTGAAATTTTTATCCCAATGTGCCATAGATATTTAATGTAAATATTAGAATTGGTGGGAGATCAAGATTTTAAGACGGTGGGCTCGAGATCCTCGAAAGGAGTTTTGAAGATCGAAGACATGTAAATTTTGGAAGCTTATGTAATAGTTGCATTTGCATCCCTACATTTCCCTAGGCTATGGACATGGATCCGTATGTGGCTCGTACGGATCAATTAGCTCTCGGTTATCGATCATCCTTTATTATTATTTATGATGTATGTGATATATTCTAAATAATATGTTAGAGTAGGTGCACGTCGAGCCAAGTGTTGGCCGAGTGTTTACAATGAAATTCTATGTATAAACGATCTTTATTTTAATAATACTTGAAATTATTATTTTGGCACATCTTTATCTGTATACCCATGCTAGTTGCATAGATAAAGCCCTTGAATATACAAATAGTAGAAAGAATATGAGATGCTCATATGATGAGTATCATGAAACTCATATTTGGAATACTGTATATTCTAAACAGTTCCTAGTCGATTCAGCCGCCGCTAAGAAGGATATAGACCGCTCGAATTCGAGACTAGTATCTGCGATGTGAGTACCATGTTTCATTAGTAGGGGACATTGTGATGTCCGAGCATGCTGATGGGTGCTCTTGGTAGAGTGCACTGAACAACCCTCCATAAAAGGACTTTCCAAGTGGTTCTCACTTATCGAGTGGAAACGTCCTAGTTTATGGTTGTACACCATTAGTCCTTATGACCCGGGACAACATTGAGACTCTATGTGCTAGCATTGCACTTTGACTTGTTTACCGACTCTCAAGGGATCATCAAGTGGCAAGGTTGGGTGTTTTGTCGAAACATATAGGAGTCGATGCATTGTAGTCGGGGATTCACCGCTTACCTTCGGGTATGGATATCATATGTGTATGTAGTATGAAATCTCTTATCAGAATATGGTGGTAATTATGAAAGGGGTTTCATAGATTACACCATCGATGCAACTACGACATGACACATAGTATCGATTCATTGACAACTCTCGATATACCAATGGTTGTCGAATCGGTCGGGATATATGAGTTGAAGGGACCGTACTGTACGCTAACCATAATTGAATGGTTCTTGCAGGCACTATCATTTGATACCTAGGGAATCATGTAAGCGATGCTGCTAGGCGTTTAATATGATTGGTTGGGTACTATCAGACTTAAGTTCTGACGTTCTTTTTATCAAGGAGTTGATAAGTAAGAATGGAGCAATTAGGGTATGCTCGTATAAGGACATGTTTAGTCCGAATCACATGGAGATGTGAACCCACGGTTAGTTGTATCAATGAACCATTGAGGGTCACACAAGTTCTAACTTTCTAGATCCCGTTGAGAAGTAAAATAGTTCAATGTGTTGAACGGCTTATAAAGAAGTTTATAAGCGTAAGGAAAAATAGAAGTATGACTTCTATAAGGAGAATGTAACTTTTAATTTGAGGAAGTGTTCCTAAATTAAAAGTTGGCTAAATAAATAATGTATTTGAAAATTGTGATTTTTATGAACATTATTATGGACTAAATTAATTTAATTCAAGTGTTGAATTAATTAAACACTAGTGGGCCTAGTAGAGTCCAAATAATTAAATTAATTCAAGTGTTGGATTAATTAAACTACATTGGGCCTTGTAGAACCCAATTATAATTAATTATTAAATTAGTGGGCTTGAGTAAAATCAAGTAAATGTTAAATGGTCTCAAATGTGTTTGAGACATTTAAATAAAAGTCCATGGACCTTGCAATTGTTACAAGCCCAAGTATAAAGCATGCAAGGGAGGTGAAGAGTTGGGAGGCTACTTTTTCAAAATCCAAGGCATGGCATGCACATGCTTACTTTTACTTTTCACACAACCAAGAAAATGACTCCTCCTTCTCTCCTACCCTATGTTGGACGAAAATTAGAGCCAATATTCTCACCATTTTTGCTTCTTCAATTGTTGACGAAAGCACACACTTCTCAAAGAAAAATGCTCTAATTTTTCTAGTGCAAAATTAGAGTGGATTTAGCTTGTTGGTGGTGGACCTAATTTGAAGGAAAGATTTCAAGAACAAGGAAGCTTGTAGATTGTCTTGCCATTCAAGAGCTAAGGTGTTTACACCTTAGTTGGAGCCATCATCAATCTCTTGAGATTGATAGGTAAATTTCTAAACACACTATGAATGTCATTTTGGTGTTTTTTGTATTTGCTACACATTCTAGTACATGTGGTGTTCGGTTTTGGCTAGAAAAATAAATTTTGAACTTCCGTTGCGCATTAGAACACCTAAAACCGATCCTCTTTCATAATATGTATATGCGTTATTATTAATATAATGACAAGAGTTGCATGAATCCGACAATCATACAAACAATCATGGCACGAGTTTTTAAAATTAATGATGAGACAAATTTTTAAAACTAAAATCCCTCATTTTGGATGAGATCCAAAATTTAAATCAAGCCCATTAAAAGGATAATTAAAAGAAAGTTATTAATTCCTTGCCTTCCATCAACGGTGGTTGCATGATGAACGCTACCCGCGGTCAGTGTCTGGCTCATATTATTGGGGAGGCCTGGACGTCGGAAAGCTGTGACTTCCACTGACATATTTGATGTGAACTACGTGGAACTCCCATGACTTCGGCTCATATTATTGGGGGATCTCATGGCGACCTTCCATTAGGGTTCAACATTGATGGGCCGGGCTCGAGGCGTGAAGAGAAAGTGGATCATATTATTGGACCCTCCTCAAACGTGAGGCAAAATTACGTAAGGGTTGCAAGGAGTTGCAATTGGGCTCTACCTTTTGGAACTTATGATTGGCTGATATTATTCGGGATCATAATTTTGCAATTGGGCCTTACGTACTCACTAAGGAAATTGGATTTCCCGTTTGTCATCAGAGGGTGGTGAAAATGTCAAAATAGTGGGACGCAATTCGTAAAAACAAAAGACCATATTTTACGTCTTACAAAATATTTTAAAATAGTCATTAACTTTTATTCTGTTTCCATATCAGTATATTTACGATTTCGTCACGTAATCCATTTCTATCATTAAAACAAGCTAACCGAACACTAATTTTCAAGATTGGCTGAGAAAAATTGTTCTAAATTCGGAGAAATTAACATACAGACTAATGTCAGTCTTGCTGAACTGACAAGTATGCAAGATGGTGGGACCATAGTATACAAACAAAACTGTAATATACTCGCTTCTATGTGAAATGAACTGTAGAGACAGTATGATGAAATGTTGAACGTTGTTGACATTCGAATATACATGCAATAGTTGCATAGTGCATGAAACTCGCACAATGATGCACACCAATTTCAAGGAACACATGACTGCACGCATGCAAGATGGGGCTCTCGCCCATTAGCATGGTGTAAGTATAATTGGGCCTAATGAGAAGGTGGTGGGCCTGAAATTTGACAAAGCCCGATAATTTAGAACATGTATGTTTCACTGCTAGAAGCCTGGACATAAGAAATTATCTAGGCCAGAAATGTTTTGGCAATGATAAGTGAATGTCCAAGTAAACACGATTTCAACGACTACCAAAAGAAAACAAGATAGTCTAAACCAAGAACATTTGTGACACGTTAGGCTAGGACATATTTCCCAAAGAAGGATGCACAAGCTAGTGGGAGAGGGCATGTTTGACTCGTCAGACATAAACTCTCTAGAGACGTGTGAGTCTTGTCTAAAAGGAAAAATGACCAAGGCCCCTTTCCTAGGAAAAGTGGAACGTGCACATGATCTGTTGGATTTGATCCATACAGATGTGTATGGCCCGGTAAGTGTTAGCACGAGATTTGGCCATTTCTACTTCATTACTTTACCGATGACCATTCGAGGTTTGGGTATATGTATTTAATGAAATACAAGTCTGAAGCATTTGAAAAGTTCAAAGAATTCAGAGTAGAAGTAGAGAAACAATTAGGAAAGAGTATTAAAACACTACGATTAGATCGAGGTGGAGAATACTTGAGTACTGAGTTTCAAGACTACCTTAAAGAGAATGAGATTCTCTCACAGTGGACTCCGCCTGCTACACCCTAGTTGAGGTGTGTCAAAATGTCGTAATCGGACACTGATGGACATTGTACGATTTATGACGGGATTCACTGAGTTGCCGCCATCCCTGTGAGGATATGCGCTTGAAACAGCGGCAAGGTTGTTGAATCAAGTCCATACAAAGGCAGTGGATAAAACTCCATATGAGATATGGATGGGAAAGCTGCCCAAATATTCTTACCTAAGAATATGGGGATGCCCTGCTTACGTGAAGCAGACAGTGGGAGACAAATTGGATAGTAGAGCCAATTTGTGCTACTTTGTAGGATATCCAAAGAACTCTATTGGATATTACTTCTATTATCCCAGTGAAACAAATGTGTTTGTTTCACGGAATGCCACCTTCTTAGAGAAGGAGTTTCTATTAGATAAAAAAGGCAGGATGATAGAACTCGATGAGATTCGAGAACCACCCACTACACAAGTAGTAGAATCCACACCCCAACAGCCAATCAAAGAAACACAAGCTCTTAGAAGACCAGAAAGGATCTCGAGGCCGCCTAATAGGTTGAGCCTGCTTCTTGAAGAGGGCCAAGGTGAGCCCATTCCTGAATGTGATCCAAGAAATTTCAAGGAAGCATTGTCTGATGCCGATTCATCTAAATGGCTTGAAGCCATGCAGTCCGAAATGGAATCCATGTATTCGAACCAAGTATGGTCCTTAGTAGATCCACCTGAGGGAATTGTTCTTATAGGATGCAAATGGATTTACAAAAGGAAATTTGGAGCGGATGGGAAGGTGGTGACCTTCAAAGCTAGATTGGTAGCAAAAGGATATACTCAAAGGCAAGATGTTGACTATGAGGAAACCTTTTCTCCAGTCGCAATGTTCAAGTCCATTAGGATACTGCTAGCCATAGCAGCATGGTATGACTATGAAATATGGCAAATGGATGTGAAGACAGCGTTCCTTAATGGGGAGATTAAGGAAGAGATTTACATGTCTCAACCTGAAGGATTCACATCAGTAGGAAGTGAGCATAAAGTATGCAAACTTCAGAGATCCATTTATGGACTCAAACAGGCATCAAAGAGCTGGAACCTCAGATTTGACAACACTATCAAAGAGTTTGATTTTGTCAAAAATCCCGAGGAACCTTGTGTATATCAGAAAGTTAGTGGGAGTGTAGTGACATTCCTAGTGCTTAATGTTGATGACATAGTACTCATTGGTAACGATGTAGGGATGTTGCAGTCAACTAAAGTATGGTTAGTTGGTAAGTTCTCCATGAAGGATATGGGTGAAGCATCCTATGTATTAGGAATACAGATCTATAGGGATAGTTCAAAGAGAATGCTAGGGCTCACCCAATCCACATATATCGATACCATACTGAGGAGATTCTCTATGGAGGAGTCCATGAGAGGATATCTCCCAATGACTCATTGTGTGAATCTATCCAAGTCTATGTGCCCCAAGACTAATGAAGAGATAGAAACCATGAGCCGCATTCCATATGCGTCTGCCATAGGCAGTATTATGTATGGTATGATATCTACTCGACCTGATGTGGCATATGCACTGAGTATTGCAAGCCGATATCAGTCGAATCCCGGTCCACTGCATTGGAAAGCAGTGAAGGACATTCTTAAGTACTTGAGAAGAACTAAGAATTTGTTCTTGGTATACGGGAGTGGAGAACTAAAATTGGAAGGCTACACTGATTCTAGCATCCAATCAGATGTGGATAATTCGAAATCGACCCCTGGATTTGTATTCATGCTCAATGGTGGTGCTGTCTCTTGGAAGAGTTCCAAGCAAGACACCACAGCGGATTCAACCACTAAGGCCGAATACATAGCTGCATCGGCTGCAGTAAAGAAGGGTGTTTGGATGAGGAATTTCATCCAAAGAGTTGGGTGTCATTCTCAAAACAGTTGATCCATTCCCGGTCAACTGTGACAACACCGGTGCCGTAGCGCAAGCGAAGGAACCGAGGTCTCATCAGCGATCCAAACATATACTGAGGAAGTTCCACATAATCCCGAACATTGTGGGAAGAGGAGACATATCAGTAGAGAGTCGACTCTGCAGATAACGTTGCTGATCCACTGACGAAGCCCATGCCAGGACCATTGTTTGAGAAGGATCGCAAAGCAATGGGTCTAAGATCTATGGGTAGTTGGCTATAGGGCAAGTGGGAGATTGTTAGAGTAGGTGCCCGGCAAGCCAACTTATGGCTTGGGCTTTATTGACTCTAATGTAAAACAATCTTTATTTTAATAATATTTTACGATTTTACTCGATTATGGCATTATACTATATCTGTATACCCATGCAAGCTGCATAGATAAAGTCCTTGAATGTACAATAGGTACCATGAGGTCTGCGTCACAACGTAAGATCATGAAACTCATTAGGAAGTGTCCCGTATATTCTAAACAGGTTCCTAGTCGAATCAGCCGCCTAAAACAAGGATAAAGGTCGCTCGATCTTGAGACTAGCATTTGTGGTGTAAACGGCATGTTTCATTGGCAAGGGCATGGAGATGCCCATTCACACAGATGAGTGATCATATGCTAATGCACTGAACAACCCTCCCTCGGACAATCCAAGTGGTTCCCACTTATCGAGTGGAATAGTCCGCAGTTATGGTTGTACACCATTAGTCCTTTGACCCGGGACAATGTAGGGGCTATACGTACTAGCATGCACTTTGATCCGTTTATCGACTACATCGAGGGTCATCAGGTGGCGAGGTTGGGTGTAGTTTCAAAATACGTAGAAGCAAATGCATTGTAGTCGGGGATTCACCGTTCGCCTACAGGTGAAGATATCCTATGTGATCTGATGAGTTAATAGTGCAAGGAATCTCTGGCCAGAGCAAGAAATGTGCTTTAGGGAAAGGTGTTTTCCTAGTTGCACATGTCATGCCGCTATTATTACTCAAAGATAAATCACATCGTTATCGAATTCATATGCAACTCTCGATATACCAATGGTTGCAGATTCGATCGGGATATATGTGTACCGTACTATACGCTAACCATGACTAAAGGTTCTTGCAGGCACTATCAGTGATACCTAGGGGATCATGGGGCGATGCTGCTAGACGCTCTTACCATGATTCGATGGGTGCAATCAGAAATAAGTTCTGACATTCTTGATCAAGGAGTTGATGAAAAGAATGGGGTTAACTAAGGTAAACCCGAATAAGAATAAATGTTATTCTGAATCACATGGAGATGTGAACCCACGGCTAGTTGCATCCCTGAACCATTGAGGGTTACACAAGTATCGAATTCTGTGTTCCCGTTGAGATAGTCAAATTTCAAAGAGTTGAAACTTGGCGACTATAGTTTGATGGAGATCAAACAAGAAGCTTATAAAGGAGTTTATGAGCTGATTCCATAGGATGGAAGAAGTAGAAGTTAGCATGATTGCTAAATAAGGAAGGAAAGTGGAAATGCCTGTTTTCTGAAGGAGTTCACCAAAACTGGCAGCTGCCTAATATAGTAACTGACATATATGGTAAGTTCTAAATTTGGTAAATGAAAATTTTGATCTTCGAAATTTTCGATTTTCATCATATGAACAAGACTTATAACTTTGATACATCGGCGCTCTCGGATCGTCGATCGGGGTTATAATGAGTTCGGAATCATTTATTTAGTGAATTTGGAATTTGCTAATTAAATGGTGGTGCTAGTAGTAGTGACTACTAATATGCACAAATTCCCATGAATATTCTAGAGGAGTCTAGAATTAAATTAACTAATGAATTAGTTTATAAATTAAATAATAGTTATTTAATTTAATATACATATACATGTATATATTTTATATGGTAATATAAAATATGTGTATATGATATTATTATATCATGTATTATTAAAGGTTAATAAATATATTATATATTAATTATATGGGAGTTTAAATATAATGAAATTGGTAGAGTCTTTGTGGGAGATGGACTCCTAATTAGATTAGGAGTCTCACTCTATAAATACACCATAAGGGTCTTAGTGTAAGGTTGATGTTTTCTTGTACAAAATAAAACAAAATTTCCTTCCAAAATCAAAAGAAAACCCACGGCCACCCCTTTCAAGTTTGGAAGATATTTTGGTAATTAAAGCAAATTAGATTTGATTAATTATTGATTAAGAATCTATAATTTTTCTTAATGATTGATTAAGAATAAATTAGCCAAAAACCCATGATTTTGAATCATGTAACTCTCTTCCAAGACAAAGAGAAATTGGTGAGAATTTCGGCCACATTCCTTCTTCCACCGCCGTGCCGCTTCGTCTCCGGATTTTGGAAATTCGGAGAATACAATCTCAACGCACAAATCGTTTAAATTTTCTAGTGCAAACCAAACGAGGAAAACATTTTTCGATCGTGGACCTAATTAGGCGATCAAAGGAGAAGAGCCGTTCGTAGGGATTTACAAGAAGGACTATATCTGCTTAAACATCGGAATAGTTTGGAGTCCAGCTTTAAGAACGTAAAGGTATAATTCTAAACACCCTATGGATGTTTTGAACACACGACGCCCAAGAACAAAATTTTTAAACTTCCGCTGCGTCTTGGTTGCGATAATACGATGTCCCAACAGTGGTATCAGAGCCAGGTTATTCTCAATCGTGTGTTTTAATTAAATTGTGTTGAGTTTAGTATTTCTAACCGCGTAAAAATTTTATGAAAAACGCCCCTAAAAATTATTTTTGAAAAATCAGTTTTTGATAAAAAAAAATAAAAATTTGGTTCTGCCCGGAACTGTTCGCACGGCAGCGCCCGATCAGATCGGGCAGCGGGCGGGCGGTGCGGGCGGGTGCCCGGGAACGTCTCAGGCACCGTGCTAGGTCATGGGCTTGAATTGTTCGGGCCCGGGGGTGATTTTTTGATTTTTTTTAAAATTTTGGGTTAAATTGATATTTTATGAAAATACGGACGATTTTAACCCTACAATAATTTTTATAAAATCAATTTCTTACAAAATAAATAATTGAAATATGATTTTAATTATTTATGGTAAAAAGTGTTTTACAAGAAATTTAATTATTTGAAATTAAATAAAAGTGTTTATTTAATTTGATAATTATGGCGGTTAGTGATAATTTACGAGATACACGATTTATTGATGATATGTGATATTATCGGATTTATATAATATATGATATTATATATTAAAAGGATGATCGACAGCCATGACCAATTTGCTAGGTGTATGTTAGGTTTTTACATGTTGTAATTTTTCATTATTTGATAATTATAAATTGGGCTTGATTTATGGCACATTCCCACCCCTGAAATTTTTATCCCAATGTGCCAAAGATATTTAATGTAAATATTAGAATTGGTGGGAGATCAAGATTTTAAGACGGTGGGCTCGAGATCCTCGAAAGGAGTTTTGAAGATCGAAGACATGTAAATTTTGGAAGCTTATGTAATAGTTGCATTTGCATCCCTACATTTCCCTAGGCTATGGACATGGATCCGTATGTGGCTCGTACGGATCAATTAGCTCTCGGTTATCGATCATCCTTTATTATTATTTATGATGTATGTGATATATTCTAAATAATATGTTAGAGTAGGTGCACGTCGAGCCAAGTGTTGGCCGAGTGTTTACAATGAAATTCTATGTATAAACGATCTTTATTTTAATAATACTTGAAATTATTATTTTGGCACATCTTTATCTGTATACCCATGCTAGTTGCATGATAAAGCCCTTGAATATACAAATAGTAGAAAGAATATGAGATGCTCATATGATGAGTATCATGAAACTCATATTTGGAATACTGTATATTCTAAACAGTTCCTAGTCGATTCAGCCGCCGCTAAGAAGGATATAGGCCGCTCGAGTTCGAGACTAGTATCTGCGATGTGAGTACCATGTTTCATTGGTAGGGGACATTGTAATGTCCGAGCATGCAGATAAGTGCTCCTGGTAGAGTGCACTGAACAACCCTCCATAAAAGGACTTTCCAAGTGGTTCTCACTTATCGAGTGGAAACGTCCTAGTTTATGGTTGTACACCATTAGTCCTTATGACTCGGGACAACATTGAGACTCTATGTGCTAGCATTGCACTTTGACTTGTTTACCGACTCTCAAGGGGTCATTAGGTGGCAAGGTTGGGTGTTTTGTCAAAAATATAGGAGTCGATGCATTGTAGTCGGGATTCACCGCTTACCTTCGGGTATGGATATCTTATGTGTATGTAGTATGAAATCTCTGATCAGAGTATGGTGGTAATTATGAAAGGGGTTTCATAGATTACACCATCGATGCAACTACGACATGACACATAGTATCGATTCATTGACTACTCTCGATATACCAATGGTTGTCGAATCGGTCGGGATATATGAGTTGAAGGGACCGTACTGTACGCTAACCATAATTGAATGGTTCTTGCAGGCACTATCATTTGATACCTAGGGAATCATGTAAGCGATGCTGCTAGGCGTTTAATATGATTTGTTGGGTACTATCAGACTTGAGTTCTGACGTTCTTGTTATCAAGGAGTTGTTAAGTAAGAATGGAGCAATTAGGGTATGCTCGTATAAGGACATGTTTAGTCCGAATCACATGGAGATGTGAACCCACGGCTAGTTGTATCAATGAACCATTAAGGGTCACACAAGTGCTAACTTTCTAGATCCCGTTGAAAAGTAAAATAGTTCAATGTTTTGAACGGCTTATAAAGTAGTTTATAAGCGTAAGGAAAAATAGAAGTATGACTTCTATAAGGAGAATGTAACTTTTAATTTGAGGAAGTGTTCTTAAATTAAAAGTTGGCTAAATAAATAATGTATTTGAAAATTATGATTTTCATGAACATTATTATGGACTAAATTAAATTAATTCAAGTGTTGAATTAATTAAACACTAGTGGGCCTAGTAGAGTCCAAATAATTAAATTAATTCAAGTGTTGGATTCATTAAACTACATTGGGCCTTATACAGCCCAATTAGAATTAATTATTAAACTAGTGGGCTTGAGTAAAATCAAGTAAATGTTAAATGGTCTCAAATGTGTTTGAGACATTTAAATAAAAGTCCATGGGCCTTGCAATTGTTACAAGCCCAAGTAAAAAGCATGCAAGGGAGGTGAAGAGTAGGGAGGCTACTTTTTCAAAATCCAAGGCATGGCATGCACATGCTTACTTTTACTTTTCACACAACCAAGAAAATGACTCCTTCTATCCTACCCTATGTTGGACGAAAATTAGAGCCAATATTCTCACCATTTTTGCTTCTTCAATTGTTGATGAAAGCACACACTTCTCAAAGAAAAATGCTTTAATTTTTCTAGTGCAAAATTAGAGTGGATTTAGCTTGTTGGTGGTGGACCCAATTTGAAGAAAAGATTTCAAGAACAAGGAAGCTTGTAGATTGTCTTGCCATTCAAGAGCTAAGGTGTTTACACCTTAGTTGGAGCCATCATCAATCTCTTGAGATTGATAGGTAAATTTCTAAACACACTATGAATGTCATTTTGGTATTTTTTTTGTATTTGCTACACATTCTAGTACATGTGGTTTTCGGTTTTTGCTAGAAAAATAAATTTTTAACTTCCGTTGCACATTAGAACACCTAAAACTGATCATATTTCAAGTGGTATCAGAGCTAAGGGTACTAGTTTTTGTAGCATATACATGATATTATATTAAGGTCGATTTCTAACCGCATGAGATGAATTTTTGCAACAAAATCAAGGCCAATGCAAGGGTATTTTTGGGCAGCATGTTGCTGCCCATTTCAGGCAGCCCAAGGGGATGCCCGAAACGGGTAGCAAGGGCAGCCCAAGGGGCTGCTCGAACTGCCCCTATTTTTTAAATAAAAAAAAAAATTTGTTGGCCAGAATCCGTCAACGGAGCTCCGGCGACGGTGATGACGACTAGGATTTCCAAAAGTGTTTTGGATTATCAAAGTGTCATGGGCCTTGATGTTGTTGGGCCATTAGATGGCTAACATATTTGTGAAATTTAAATGGGCCAAAATGTTTTTAGTGAAAAATGATTTTTTGGGCCCTTAAGTTTAAATTTACAAAAGTTACAAATATTTTCTCATGAAATAAATAATTGAAGTTAGACTTTAGTTATTTATAGTAAATGGTGATTTACAAGAAATTCGGTTATAAATATATTAATTGGAAAGTAGACAAAGGTGTTTGTATACTTTGTTAATTTAGTTTATAATCGTTGCGGTTAGTGCAATTGGTTCAAGATATATAATATTGGATCAATTAATTATTGTGATAATTAATTGATGGTGTATGATATGTGATATTATGCATGAAGGATGATCAAAAGCCCAAGCCCAATTTGCTAGGTGTATGCTAGGATATTTTGTGTTGAATGATTGTAATAATTATCAAATTTAAAGTGGGCTTGGTTTATGGCCCGTTCCCACCCCATGAGATGTATCCCTATTTGCCATGGATATTTATTTGTAAATATTAGTATAGTGGAAGATCAAGATTGAAAGATGGCGGCCTTGATGATTATGAAGATCGAAGACATGTAAATATTGGAAGCATATGTAATAGTTGCATTTGCATCCCATGCATTTCCCTAGGATTGGACCTAGGCCCGTGCTTAGCTCACACGGGCCATTAGTTTTGGGGCGATTGATCATCCTTATCTTGTTTACTGTTTATAATATATGCATGATATGTTATAAATAATGAGTGTGTGCGTTATTATTATGATAATAACAAAGTTGCATGAATCCGGCAAACATACGATCAAACATGGCGAGCTTTTAAATAAAATTAATGATGAGACCTTTCAAGATTAAAAACCCTCATTTTGAATAAGATTCAAAATTAATATCAAGCCCGAAAATGGGAATTATAAATTTGTTTATAATTTCCATGTCTTCCATCGACAATGGGTGCATGATGAACGCTACCCGTGCTCGGGGCTCGGCTCATATTATTGGGGGGGCCCTGGGTGCCGGAAAGCTGTGACATCCATTGACATGGTGATGTGAACTACGTGGAACTCCCGTTATTTCGGCTCATATTATTGGGGAAACTCATGGCGACCGTCCATTAAGGTTCAACATCGATGGGTAAGGCTTGACACGTAAAGATGAACGACGTCATATTATTGGGTCCTAATCAAACGCGAGACAAAAGTTTACGTAGAGGGTTGCATGGAGATGCAATTGGAAACTACCTTTTAGGAATTGTGATTGGCTGATATTAGTCGGGATTATAATTCGCTAATTGGACCTTACGTACCTACTGAGGAAAGGAGTTTCTCGTTTTCACTAGAGGGTAGTGAAAGATGTCAAAACAGTGGGAGTAAACATTTATAAAGTAAAAGTTCATACTTTATATCTTACTAAATATTTTAAAATAGTCATCAACATTTATCTGTTTTACTTTTCAGTACAAATTGACAATGTTTTCGATTCGCAATCCGCTATCTGCAATACTCGACAAACACGTATTAACTGGACCTAACTACCTCAATTGGCTAAGAAACCTAAAAATTGTCTTGAATTCGGAAAGGATAGCATATACACTTACTGAGTCGCCCCTTGTTGAGGCACCGGCTGACTGCACTCCTGAGGAATTGCAGACTTACAAAGAATGGTGTGACCATAACTTGAAAGTCAAGTGTTATATGCAGTCTTCTATGAATGATGAGAAGTCCATTCTTTATGTGGGCTCTTCATCTAGTACGAAGACTGGTCCACATGGGAAGGGAAAGAAGCGTTCTTTCCAACGTCCTAAGAAGAACGTGCCCTTGAAGAGGCAATCTCCGAGTCCCGCTGTGGCAGCCATAGCAGTAACGGCTGACAAGACTATTGAAATATGTCATCACTGCAAAAAGCCTGGACATTGGAGGCGTAATTGCAGAGAATATCTTGCCCAGAAGAGTTCTGGAAACGATATGTTCTATATTGAAGTAAATATTTCAATTAACTCTACTTCTTGGGTATTGGATACCGGTTGTGATTCACATCTCTGTAATGAGTTACAGGTGATGGGAAGAAGTAGAAGGCTTAGGGTAGGTCAGACCTTCTTGAGGGTGGGCGATGGAGCAAGAGTTGCTGCCAAGGCCATAGGAGATGTTTACTTGCTTTTGGACAATGATTTTAAGTTGATTCAAGAGATGTTTTGTTTGCACCAGATTTGGTGAAAAACATTGTTTCCATTTCTATGCTAGATAAAGATGGATATTCTTGTTTATTTAGCAAAGGTGTTTGCAACATTTACAAGAATGAATGTTTAATTGGTACTGGAGAACTTGAAAACGATCTCTATAACTTAAAATTGAAAGATATTCCACTAAACAATGTCCAAGCTATAACAACAACAAACAAGTAAAAACAAGATACTCTAAATTCGGCACAATTATGGCATGCTCGATTAGGACACATTTTCTAAGAAGGATGGACAAGCTAGTGGGAGTGGGCATGTTCGATATGTCTGATATTAATGCTCTGACGACTTGTGAATCCTGTCTAAAAGGAAAGATGACCAAAATTCCCTTTAAGGGCCATGTGGAGCGAGCCAAAGGGTTATTGGATTTGATCCATACCGATGTGTGCGGTCCGCTTAGCATCACCACTAAGCATGGACATGCCTACTTCATCACCTTTACCGACGACTTTTCGAGGTATGGGTATGTGTATTTGATGAAATACAAGCTTCACTTGTGAAAGGTTCAAAGAATTCAGATGTGAAGTAGAGAAACAGTTGGGACGAAGCATCAAGACACTTCGATCGGATCGAGGTGGTGAGTACTTGAGTGCCGAGTTCCAAGAGTATCTTAGGGAGAATGGAATTCTCTCGCAGTGGACTCCGCCCGCTACACCGCAGTTGAATGGTGTTTCGGAGCGTCGTAACCGGACCTTGATGGACATGGTTCGGTCTAGATGGGATTCACGGAGTTGCCGCCATCCTTTTGGGGATATGCGCTTGACACAGCGGCACTGTTGTTGAACAATGTCCATTCAAAGGCAGTTGACAAAACACCATATGAGATATGGATGGGTAAGCCTCCCAAATATTCTTATCTTAGAATATGGGGGTTCTCTGCTGATGTGAAGTAGGTAGTTGGAGATAAATTGGATAGTCGATCCATTTTATGTTACTTTGTGGGATATCCAAAGAATTCGGTTTGATACTACTTCTATCATCCCCAAGAAACAGAAGTGTTTGTTTCTAGGAATGCAACCATTTTGGAAAAGGAATTTCTATTGGATAGAAAAGGGGAGATGATAGAACTCGAAGAGGTTCGAGAGACACTCACAATTATAGAACCCACACCCGAAGAGCCAAGAGAGGAGATACAAGCTCCTAGAAGATCCGAGAGAGTCTCGAGACAACCTATGAGGTATGGTCTGCTTCTTGAAGAGGGCCATGATGAGCCTAACCATGGATGTGATCCAAGGACCTTCAAGGAAGCATTATCTGATGCCGATTCATCCAAGTGGCTTGAATCGATGGAATCTGAGATGAATTCCATGCATTCGAATCAAGTGTCGAATCTCGTGGATCCACCTGAGGGAATTGTTCCCATAGGATGTAAATGGATTTACAAGAGAAAACTTGGGGCGGATAGGAAGGTATTGACCTTCAAGGCGCGATTGCTGGCAAAAAGATATACTCAAAGACAAGGAGTTGACTTTGAGGAAACCTTTTCTCCAGTTGCGATGTTCAAGTCCATAAGGATATTGCTAGCCATAGATGCATGATATGACTATGAGATATAGCAGATGGATGTCAAGACAGCCTTTCTTAATGGGGATATTAAGGAAGAGATTTACATGTCTCAACCAGAAGGGCTTACATCTGTCGGAAGTGAGCATATGGTATGCAAACTTCAGAGATCTATTTATGGTCTAAAGCAGGCATCTAGGAGTTGGAACCTAAGATTCGATAGTACAATCAAAGAGTTTGGTTTTACTAAGAATCCTGAGAAAATCTGTGTGTATAAGAAGGTCAGTGGGAGTGCTGTGACATTCCTGGTGCTGTATGTTGATGACATTCTACTCATTGGGAATGATGTAGGAATGTCGCAATCAACTAAGATATGGTTAGCGAGTAAGTTCTCGATGCAGGACTTGGGTGAAGCATCTTTTGTATTGGGAATACAGATCTATAGAGATAGATCGAAAAGATTGCTTGGTCTCACCCAGTCCACATACATTGATACCATCGTGAAGCGGTTCTCGATGGATGAGTCCAAGAGAGGACATCTACAAATATGTCATGGCATGTCCCTATCCAAGTCTATGTCTCCCAAGATTGATGCAGAGATAGAGGCGATGACACGCATACCGTATGCATCTGCAATTGGTAGCATCATGTATGAGATGATATCTACACGTCCTGACGTGGCATTCGCACTAAGTGTAGTGAGTAGATATCAATCGAACCCTGGTCTTCCACATTGGAAAGCTGTCAAAAGACATCCTCAAGTATTTTAGAAGGACCAATAAATTGTTCTTGGTCTATGGGGGTGGAGAACTGAAATTGGAAGGCTATACCGACTCTAGCTTCCAAAGCGATATCGATGACTCGAAGTCAACCTCTGGGTTTGTATTCATGCTCAATGGTGCTGATGTCTCTAGGAAGAGTTCCAAGCTAGACAGTACTGCGGATTCCAGCACAGAGGCCGAATACATTGCTGCGTCAGATGTAGCAAAGGAGGCTGTTTGGATAAGGAATTTCGTCCAAGAGTTGGGCGTCATTCCTAATGGAGTTGCTCCTGTCCCGGTGTTTTGTGACAACACGGAAGCTGTAGCTCAAGCGAAGGAGCCAAGGTCTCATCGAAAATCTAAACACGTATTGAGAAAGTACCACATCCTCTGAGAGATTGTGGAAAGAGGAGATATCTCGATTGACATAGTAGGCTCCGCAGATAATGTTGCTGATCCACTAACTAAGCCTTTACCAAGACCATTATTCGAGATGCATCGCGAATCGATGGGTTTAAAGCATATGGGTAGTTGACTCTAGTGCAAGTGGGAGATTGTTAGAGTAGGTGCACGTCGAGCCAAGTGTTGGCCGAGTGTTCACAATGAAACTCTATGTATAAACGATCTTTATTTTAATAATATTTGAAATTATTATTTTGGCACATCTTTATCTGTATACCCATGCTAGTTGCATAGATAAAGCCCTTGAATATACAAATAGTAGAAAGAATATGAGATGCTCATATGATGAGTATCATGAAACTCATATTTGGAATACTGTATATTCTAAACAGTTCCTAGTCGATTCAGCCGCCGCTAAGAAGGATATAGACCGCTCGAATTCGAGACTAGTATCTGCGATGTGAGTACCATGTTTCATTAGTAGGGGACATTGTGATGTCCGAGCATGCAGATGGGTGCTCCTGGTAGAGTGCACTGAACAACCCTCCATAAAAGGACTTTCCAAGTGGTTCTCACTTATCGAGTGGAAACGTCCTAGTTTATGGTTGTACACCATTAGTCCTTATGACCCGGGACAACATTGAGACTCTATGTGCTAGCATTGCACTTTGACTTGTTTACCGACTCTCAAGGGATCATCAAGTGGCAAGGTTGGGTGTTTTGTCGAAACATATAGGAGTCGATGCATTGTAGTCGGGGTTTCATAGATTACACCATCGATGCAACTACGACATGACACATAGTATCGATTCATTGACAACTCTCGATATACCAATGGTTGTCGAATCGGTCGGGATATATGAGTTGAAGGGACCGTACTGTACGCTAACCATAATTGAATTGTTCTTGCAGGCACTATCATTTGATACCTAGGGAATCATGTAAGCGATGCTGCTAGGCGTTTAATATGATTGGTTGGGTACTATCAGACTTAAGTTCTGACGTTCTTTTTATCAAGGAGTTGATAAGTAAGAATGGAGCAATTAGGGTATGCTCGTATAAGGACATGTTTAGTCCGAATCACATGGAGATGTGAACCCACGGTTAGTTGTATCAATGAACCATTGAGGGTCACACAAGTTCTAACTTTCTAGATCCCGTTGAGAAGTAAAATAGTTCAATGTGTTGAACGGCTTATAAAGAAGTTTATAAGCTTAAGGAAAAATAGAAGTATGACTTCTATAAGGAGAATGTAACTTTTAATTTGAGTAAGTGTTCCTAAATTAAAAGTTGGCTAAATAAATAATGTATTTGAAAATTGTGATTTTTATGAACATTATTATGGACTAAATTAATTTAATTCAAGTGTTGAATTAATTAAACACTAGTGGGCCTAGTAGAGTCCAAATAATTAAATTAATTCAAGTGTTGGATTAATTAAACTACATTGGGCCTTGTAGAACCCAATTATAATTAATTATTAAATTAGTGGGCTTGAGTAAAATCAAGTAAATGTTAAATGGTCTCAAATGTGTTTGAGACATTTAAATAAAAGTCCATGGACCTTGCAATTGTTACAAGCCCAAGTATAAAGCATGCAAGGGAGGTGAAGAGTTGGGAGGCTACTTTTTCAAAATCCAAGGCATGGCATGCACATGCTTACTTTTACTTTTCACACAACCAAGAAAATGACTCCTCCTTCTCTCCTACCCTATGTTGGACGAAAATTAGAGCCAATATTCTCACCATTTTTGCTTCTTCAATTGTTGACGAAAGCACACACTTCTCAAAGAAAAATGCTCTAATTTTTCTAGTGCAAAATTAGAGTGGATTTAGCTTGTTGGTGGTGGACCTAATTTGAAGGAAAGATTTCAAGAACAAGGAAGCTTGTAGATTGTCTTGCCATTCAAGAGCTAAGGTGTTTACACCTTAGTTGGAGCCATCATCAATCTCTTGAGATTGATAGGTAAATTTCTAAACACACTATGAATGTCATTTTGGTGTTTTTTGTATTTGCTACACATTCTAGTACATGTGGTGTTCGGTTTTGGCTAGAAAAATAAATTTTGAACTTCCGTTGCGCATTAGAACACCTAAAACCGATCCTCTTTCATAATATGTATGTGCGTTATTATTAATATAATGACAAGAGTTGCATGAATCCGACAATCATACAAACAATCATGGCACGAGTTTTTAAAATTAATGATGAGACAAATTTTTAAAATTAAAATCCCTCATTTTGGATGAGATCCAAAATTTAAATCAAGCCCATTAAAAGGATAATTAAAAGAAAGTTATTAATTCCTTGCCTTCCATCAACGGTGGTTGCATGATGAACGCTACCCGCGGTCAGTGTCTGGCTCATATTATTGGGGAGGCCTGGACGTCGGAAAGCTGTGACTTCCACTGACATATTTGATGTGAACTACGTGGAACTCCCATGACTTCGGCTCATATTATTGGGGGATCTCATGGCGACCTTCCATTAGGGTTCAACATTGATGGGCCGGGCTCGAGGCGTGAAGAGAAAGTGGATCATATTATTGGACCCTCCTCAAACGTGAGGCAAAATTACGTAAGGGTTGCAAGGAGTTGCAATTGGGCTCTACCTTTTGGAACTTATGATTGGCTGATATTATTCGGGATCATAATTTTGCAATTGGGCCTTACGTACTCACTAAGGAAATTGGATTTCCCGTTTGTCATCAGAGGGTGGTGAAAATGTCAAAATAGTGGGACGCAATTCGTAAAAACAAAAGACCATATTTTACGTCTTACAAAATATTTTAAAATAGTCATTAACTTTTATTCTGTTTCCATATCAGTATATTTACGATTTCGTCACGTAATCCATTTCTATCATTAAAACAAGCTAACCGAACACTAATTTTCAAGATTGGCTGAGAAAAATTGTTCTAAATTCGGAGAAATTAACATACAGACTAATGTCAGTCTTGCTGAACTGACAAGTATGCAAGATGGTGGGACCATAGTATACAAACAAAACTGTAATATACTCGCTTCTATGTGAAATGAACTGTAGAGACAGTATGATGAAATGTTGAACGTTGTTGACATTCGAATATACATGCAATAGTTGCATAGTGCATGAAACTCGCACAATGATGCACACCAATTTCAAGGAACACATGACTGCACGCATGCAAGATGGGGCTCTCGCCCATTAGCATGGTGTAAGTATAATTGGGCCTAATGAGAAGGTGGTGGGCCTGAAATTTGACAAAGCCCGATAATTTAGAACATGTATGTTTCACTGCTAGAAGCCTGGACATAAGAAATTATCTAGGCCAGAAATGTTTTGGCAATGATAAGTGAATGTCCAAGTAAACACGATTTCAACGACTACCAAAAGAAAACAAGATAGTCTAAACCAAGAACATTTGTGACACGTTAGGCTAGGACATATTTCCCAAAGAAGGATGCACAAGCTAGTGGGAGAGGGCATGTTTGACTCGTCAGACATAAACTCTCTAGAGACGTGTGAGTCTTGTCTAAAAGGAAAAATGACCAAGGCCCCTTTCCTAGGAAAAGTGGAACGTGCACATGATCTGTTGGATTTGATCCATACAGATGTGTATGGCCCGGTAAGTGTTAGCACGAGATTTGGCCATTTCTACTTCATTACTTTACCGATGACCATTCGAGGTTTGGGTATATGTATTTAATGAAATACAAGTCTGAAGCATTTGAAAAGTTCAAAGAATTCAGAGTAGAAGTAGAGAAACAATTAGGAAAGAGTATTAAAACACTACGATTAGATCGAGGTGGAGAATACTTGAGTACTGAGTTTCAAGACTACCTTAAAGAGAATGAGATTCTCTCACAGTGGACTCCGCCTGCTACACCCTAGTTGAGGTGTGTCAAAATGTCGTAATCGGACACTGATGGACATTGTACGATTTATGACGGGATTCACTGAGTTGCCGCCATCCCTGTGAGGATATGCGCTTGAAACAGCGGCAAGGTTGTTGAATCAAGTCCATACAAAGGCAGTGGATAAAACTCCATATGAGATATGGATGGGAAAGCTGCCCAAATATTCTTACCTAAGAATATGGGGATGCCCTGCTTACGTGAAGCAGACAGTGGGAGACAAATTGGATAGTAGAGCCAATTTGTGCTACTTTGTAGGATATCCAAAGAACTCTATTGGATATTACTTCTATTATCCCAGTGAAACAAATGTGTTTGTTTCACGGAATGCCACCTTCTTAGAGAAGGAGTTTCTATTAGATAAAAAAGGCAGGATGATAGAACTCGATGAGATTCGAGAACCACCCACTACACAAGTAGTAGAATCCACACCCCAACAGCCAATCAAAGAAACACAAGCTCTTAGAAGACCAGAAAGGATCTCGAGGCCGCCTAATAGGTTGAGCCTGCTTCTTGAAGAGGGCCAAGGTGAGCCCATTCCTGAATGTGATCCAAGAAATTTCAAGGAAGCATTGTCTGATGCCGATTCATCTAAATGGCTTGAAGCCATGCAGTCCGAAATGGAATCCATGTATTCGAACCAAGTATGGTCCTTAGTAGATCCACCTGAGGGAATTGTTCTTATAGGATGCAAATGGATTTACAAAAGGAAATTTGGAGCGGATGGGAAGGTGGTGACCTTCAAAGCTAGATTGGTAGCAAAAGGATATACTCAAAGGCAAGATGTTGACTATGAGGAAACCTTTTCTCCAGTCGCAATGTTCAAGTCCATTAGGATACTGCTAGCCATAGCAGCATGGTATGACTATGAAATATGGCAAATGGATGTGAAGACAGCGTTCCTTAATGGGGAGATTAAGGAAGAGATTTACATGTCTCAACCTGAAGGATTCACATCAGTAGGAAGTGAGCATAAAGTATGCAAACTTCAGAGATCCATTTATGGACTCAAACAGGCATCAAAGAGCTGGAACCTCAGATTTGACAACACTATCAAAGAGTTTGATTTTGTCAAAAATCCCGAGGAACCTTGTGTATATCAGAAAGTTAGTGGGAGTGTAGTGACATTCCTAGTGCTTAATGTTGATGACATAGTACTCATTGGTAACGATGTAGGGATGTTGCAGTCAACTAAAGTATGGTTAGTTGGTAAGTTCTCCATGAAGGATATGGGTGAAGCATCCTATGTATTAGGAATACAGATCTATAGGGATAGTTCAAAGAGAATGCTAGGGCTCACCCAATCCACATATATCGATACCATACTGAGGAGATTCTCTATGGAGGAGTCCATGAGAGGATATCTCCCAATGACTCATTGTGTGAATCTATCCAAGTCTATGTGCCCCAAGACTAATGAAGAGATAGAAACCATGAGCCGCATTCCATATGCGTCTGCCATAGGCAGTATTATGTATGGTATGATATCTACTCGACCTGATGTGGCATATGCACTGAGTATTGCAAGCCGATATCAGTCGAATCCCGGTCCACTGCATTGGAAAGCAGTGAAGGACATTCTTAAGTACTTGAGAAGAACTAAGAATTTGTTCTTGGTATACGGGAGTGGAGAACTAAAATTGGAAGGCTACACTGATTCTAGCATCCAATCAGATGTGGATAATTCGAAATCGACCCCTGGATTTGTATTCATGCTCAATGGTGGTGCTGTCTCTTGGAAGAGTTCCAAGCAAGACACCACAGCGGATTCAACCACTAAGGCCGAATACATAGCTGCATCGGCTGCAGTAAAGAAGGGTGTTTGGATGAGGAATTTCATCCAAAGAGTTGGGTGTCATTCTCAAAACAGTTGATCCATTCCCGGTCAACTGTGACAACACCGGTGCCGTAGCGCAAGCGAAGGAACCGAGGTCTCATCAGCGATCCAAACATATACTGAGGAAGTTCCACATAATCCCGAACATTGTGGGAAGAGGAGACATATCAGTAGAGAGTCGACTCTGCAGATAACGTTGCTGATCCACTGACGAAGCCCATGCCAGGACCATTGTTTGAGAAGGATCGCAAAGCAATGGGTCTAAGATCTATGGGTAGTTGGCTATAGGGCAAGTGGGAGATTGTTAGAGTAGGTGCCCGGCAAGCCAACTTATGGCTTGGGCTTTATTGACTCTAATGTAAAACAATCTTTATTTTAATAATATTTTACGATTTTACTCGATTATGGCATTATACTATATCTGTATACCCATGCAAGCTGCATAGATAAAGTCCTTGAATGTACAATAGGTACCATGAGGTCTGCGTCACAACGTAAGATCATGAAACTCATTAGGAAGTGTCCCGTATATTCTAAACAGGTTCCTAGTCGAATCAGCCGCCTAAAACAAGGATAAAGGTCGCTCGATCTTGAGACTAGCATTTGTGGTGTAAACGGCATGTTTCATTGGCAAGGGCATGGAGATGCCCATTCACACAGATGAGTGATCATATGCTAATGCACTGAACAACCCTCCCTCGGACAATCCAAGTGGTTCCCACTTATCGAGTGGAATAGTCCGCAGTTATGGTTGTACACCATTAGTCCTTTGACCCGGGACAATGTAGGGGCTATACGTACTAGCATGCACTTTGATCCGTTTATCGACTACATCGAGGGTCATCAGGTGGCGAGGTTGGGTGTAGTTTCGAAATACGTAGAAGCAAATGCATTGTAGTCGGGGATTCACCGTTCGCCTACAGGTGAAGATATCCTATGTGATCTGATGAGTTAATAGTGCAAGGAATCTCTGACCAGAGCAAGAAATGTGCTTTAGGGAAAGGTGTTTTCCTAGTTGCACATGTCATGCCGCTATTATTACTCAAAGATAAATCACATCGTTATCGAATTCATATGCAACTCTCGATATACCAATGGTTGCAGATTCGATCGGGATATATGTGTACCGTACTATACGCTAACCATGACTAAAGGTTCTTGCAGGCACTATCAGTGATACCTAGGGGATCATGGGGCGATGCTGCTAGACGCTCTTACCATGATTCGATGGGTGCAATCAGAAATAAGTTCTGACATTCTTGATCAAGGAGTTGATGAAAAGAATGGGGTTAACTAAGGTAAACCCGAATAAGAATAAATGTTATTCTGAATCACATGGAGATGTGAACCCACGGCTAGCTGCATCCCTGAACCATTGAGGGTTACACAAGTATCGAATTCTGTGTTCCCGTTGAGATAGTCAAATTTCAAAGAGTTGAAACTTGGCGACTATAGTTTGATGGAGATCAAACAAGAAGCTTATAAAGGAGTTTATGAGCTGATTCCATAGGATGGAAGAAGTGGAAGTTAGCATGATTGCTAAATAAGGAAGGAGACTGGAACTGCCTGTTTTGTGAAGGAGTTCACTAAAACTGGCAGCTGCCAAATATAGTAACTGACATATATGGTAAGTTCTAAATTTGGTAAATGGAAATTTTGATATTCGAAATTTTCGATTTTTATTATATGAACAAGACTTATAACTTTGATACATCGGCGCTCTCGGATCGTCGATCGGTGTTATAATAAGTTTGGAATCATTTATTTAGTGAATTTGGAATTTGCTATTTAAATGGTGGTGCTAGTAGTAGTGACTACTAATATGCACAAATTCCCATGAATATTCTAAAGGAGTCTAGAATTAAATTAACTAAGGAATTAGTTTATAAATTAAATAATAGTTATTTAATTTAATATACATATACATGTATATATTTTATATGGTGATATAAAATATGTGTATATGATATTATTATATCATGTATTATTAAAGGTTAATAAATACATTATATATTAATTATATGGGAGTTTAAATATAATGAAATTGGTAGAGTCCTTGTGGGAGATGGACTCCTAATTAGATTAGGAGTCTCACTCTATAAATACACCATAAGGGTCTTAGTGAAAGGTTGATGTTTTCTTGTACAAAATAAAACAAAATTCCCTTCCCAAATCAAAAGAAAACCCACGGCCACCCCTTTCATGTTTGGAAGAAATTTTGGTAATTAAAGCAAATTAGATTTGCTCAATTATGGATTAAGAATCTATAATTTTTCTTAATGATTGATTAAGAATAAATTAGCCAAAAACCCATGATTTTGAATCATGTAACTCTCTTCCAAGACAAAGAGAAATTGGTGAGAATTTCGACAACATTCCTTCTTCCACCGGCGTGCCGCTTCGTCTCCGGATTTTGGAAATTCGGAGAATACAATCTCAACGCACAAATCGTTTGGATTTTCTAGTGCAAACCAAACGAGGAAAACAGTTTTCGATCGGGGACCTAATTAGGCGATCAAAGGAGAAGAGCCGTTCGTAGGGATTTACAAGAAGGACTATATCCGCTTAAACATCGGAATAGTTTGGAGTCCAGTGTTAAGAACGCAAAGGTATAATTCTAAACACCCTATGGATGTTTTGAACAGACGACGCCCAAGAACAAAATTTTTAAACTTCCGCTGCGTCTTGGGTGCGAGAATACGATGTCCCAACATCTAATCCATATAAATCGTCCTACTGTTCTAGCACCTGCGAGACCCAAAGGTATAAAGATTATAGAACTGGTGGATACTACTCGTACTGGATTGGAAATTCCACACATCCTCAGTACTGAAAAAGGCAAGGGCAAATTGATTGAAGAGCCCAGGCCATCCAATTCCATTCAAACCCATATTGACCTTGTTTGGGAACAGGTTAATAATTTTGCAGCATCAAAATTTCAATCCTATGATGCCTGGACAGCTCTGTTCAAGGCATTAGAAAAATTATTTGGTTGCCCTGTATTTACCAGTGTAAAGATATCGGGATTCAAACCATTGATGAATTGATCAGCCACGACTTCATCGTTCTCAGTAACATGAGGAGTAAAACGTAACAAGGTAGAGAATTTAGCCACATATTCTTCAATATTCAGATGACCCATTTCAGGTTGGCAAACTCCGCACCTTGTCCTTTCTGTACGATACTGGGAAGAATCATTGATGAAATTCGGCTTTAAAGATCTTCCAAGTAATAATCGTACCTCGATGCTCCAAAGCTCGCTTGGTTGTGAGCCACCAGATTTTGTGGCAACTTTATGTAACTGGTGCCCAATCAGTCTGACTTTACATTCATCTGTGTAGTCAAGTGAATCAAACAACATCTCAATATCATCAAGCCAGCTCTCACAGTCAATAGAATTCTCAGTGCCTTTCAAAGTCGGCGGTTTGAATGACTGAAATCTTTTTAACAGTGTTTCCATGGGTGTCAGTGTAACATCCATCGGATTATTTGAAGTACTACCCTGTTCTGGGGCTCTTCGAGGAGGCATATCTGATTATCAAAATGGTTAGTAATCAAATTTAACAAATATGTCTCAGTCCTCCTCTGATCATCATACTTTTGATCAAGAATCGGTTCTTATTAATTCTCCAAAAATACACACTTCCATTCAAATCAGATAATCAGGTAAACATGTATTTTCTAAAGTAGTAAGACATGCTGTCATACTAGCATATCATTATGCAGTCAACAGTACAATAAATCGCATGCTAGTATCATAGAAGCAAGAAAGAAAACTCAATGTACCGCTCACTCACTTCTATTCTCAATGTACCCCGCTCACTCGCTTCTATTACAGTCTAGGGAACGTACAGCTCTGATACCACCTATTGTGGGGACCCGGACGCTAACTCATTTTCTTTACTCATCGTTGGGATTAAATGGATCAATTAAATAAACTAGGTCGAAATTTTTTTTTAACTATTGAACACTTCATACACAAATGTTCAAAATACTACAAGAAGTTATATCCCATCTTATTCAATTTATAAGATCAAGTTCAATATCTACAACATGATCAAAGGTACAAAACTTGTTCAAAATAAGGTCATAACAAACTAGTGTTTAATAACCACATAACAAGTGTGGAACAACCAGTTTCTACATCTAAGCCTGGATCACCACTCTAATCTTGATCTTTTATGCTCTTCTTGACCCTGATCATGTCCCACCTGTTGTCATGCACACATACAAACACAACAACAGCTGGATAACTCCGGTGAGAAACATATTTCCCAGTATAAACAATGTATACAAGCATTTCATAGAAGCATATACAAAAGCATATAACATTTGTCAAGAAACATGTATCATAGTCTATGAAAACATAAATTGATATAAAGTTTTAAATCAAACTCTTTAACTCATAATCTGTGACTGGACTCTTATCTAGGGATCCCGGTTTGAATAAGAACGTAACAAGTCTCTCATCTACCCTACCATTCGAGATGGTAGTACGTCCTTATTCCCGGACTTCGGCACACTATATCGAGTATCTACAATAGGAGTCGATCTGCTCCTAAGCGCATCGATATAATTCAAACGTCCAGTGACTTGGCAACTCTGCCAAAGACTCATAACACATGCTTTTCTATAACTCAATAGACTAAGCATATTAATCTCAAACATATCAAAGCAATAACAATTTAGTATGTGGTTTTGGGAAACTCAAGTTATATCTTACTCGAGTTGTACCTCCCGGTTTAACATTGATTTATACCTTTCTTTTCATAGTTATTGGTTGATGCAACAAATCTCAATCTTTCTTTGTTCATTCTTCGAAGCCTTCAATACCAATCTGGAATGACATTTTGGAGAAGTACAATATCAACATACACATCAAAGCAGGACATGGAATGATCAGTACCCAATCTAGTTACGTTTCGACGACATAACATCGCAATCTTGAGATATCAGGCAACTCAAACATCATTAGATACAAACCACAACTCATAATCAATAACAAATACAGCCCATAATTTTAAACTCTGTGCAATCTCATTCAAACATAGGCTGAAAAATTATAACAATTGCATACACTGTCCGTTCTTCGATTTGATTTCGATTATACACATGCCATAATCTCAAGAACACATAGGATCAATCAAATTATGATTTCTCCAATACCAAATTTTCGAACCATACATGAAAGTAATAAAACTTACCTCCTTTTGAAGTTCTTGACGAGAGAAGCACAGAACTAAACTCGGATTGAAAATCGGACGGCCGGATCTTGCACAATCAAAATTCTAAAATGAAATAGCTTGAGGATTCTTCATTGAAGGTCTCGGTTCTTGTTCTAAAATTCTGAAGGAAAATGAGGATTTTTGGGGTTGATTACATGTTCAAGTGCATAGCAAGACAAGTGTCACCTTTTCATACCTCACTGCTCGCGCATATACGCATCGGGTTCTCGCGCATATGCGCGAGACTTTCTGTCTGAGCGCTTGGCAAATCCATCTGCTCGCGCATATGCGCGCCTCGTCTCGCACATATGCGCTAGACTCTTTGTCTCGGCACTTTGAAACTCACCAGCTCGCGTATATGCACGCCTAGTTTTGCGCATATGCGCGAGACGTACTGTCTCGGTATTTGCTGCTCAGGCATATGCGCGACTCATATCCGCGCATGTGCGCGAGGTCTGCTGGACTCCACACACATAATATCCCATGCTTTCCCAAATCTTTCTCGGAGTTGTCCTTCTATAATCGCATCAATTCATCAATTAAATAATCTCGGATTAAAATGATATACTCTCGGGCCTTACAAATGTATTCGGCCTCAGTGGTGGAATCCGCAGTACTGTCTTGCTTGGAACTCTTCCAAGAGACAGCAGCATCATTGAGCATGAATACGAATCCAGAGGTTGACTTTGAGTCATCGATATCGCTTTGGAAGCTAGAGTCGGTATAGCCTTCCAATTTCAGTTTTCCACCCCCATAGACCAAGAACAACTTATTGGTCATTCTCAAATACTTGAGGATGTCTTTCACAGCTTTCCAGTGTGGAAGACCAGGGTTCGATTGATATCTATCCACTACACTTAGTGCGAAAGCCAAGTCAGGACGTGTAGATATCATCCCATACATGATGCTACCAATTGCAGATGCATAAGGAATGCTTGTCATCGCCGCTATCTCTGCATCAGTCTTGGTAGACATAGACTTGGATAGGGACACGCCATAACACATTGGTAGATGTCCTCTCTTGGACTCATCCATCGAGAACCGTTTAACGATGGTATCAATGTATGTGGACTGGGTGAGACCAAGAAATCTTCTCGATCTATCTCTATAGATCTGTAATCCCAATACAAAAGATGCTTCACCCAAGTCCTGCATCAAGAACTTACTCGCTAACCATATTTTGGTTGATTGCAACATTCCTACATCATTCCCAATGAGTAGAATGTCATCAACATAAAGCACCAGGAATGTCACAGCACTCCCACTGACCTTCTTATACACACAGGGTTCCTTAGGATTCTTAGTTAAACCTAACTATTTGATTGTACTATCGAATCTGAGGTTCCAACTCCTAGATACTTGCTTTAGACCATAAATAGATCTCTGAAGTTTACATACCATATGCTCACTTCCGATAGATGTAAACCTGTAGAACCCGTAAATTAGACTATGTACGAGCCATGCATAATTCTAATATTTTTAATTTAATTGACTTCATTGCATGATTATTTAAATGTTTTTCTTTGAAGTTAATTATTTTAGCCAGCAGTTTAATTTTATTCTTTCAGTTATTTCAGTGAGGCCGGACTGGAATTGGAGTTTTGAGATAGAATTTAAGATTGGAGAATCATTTCCACGATTTATTTTTAGCTAGCAAGTAAGTTAATTTAAGTTAATAAGAAGTTTAAGGAATTATTTAAGCTACTTGAGATGAGTAGAAAATAAATTCATTTAAGTTCCATAATTAAGGGGTTAGTTCAATAAATTATTTAAGGGATAGGTAAGGCTCTTAAGGTATTAAAATTTATCAACTAAACAACATTTCACCTTCATTTTTATTGTGTAATTTCGGCCAACCTTAGTTGATTAAGCATTGATGTGCCAACTCAACACCTTTGACCATTTCTTTGTATTTAATTAGTAGGATAATTCTTTTATTTTTGGGAGCACCATTTAATTAATGATCAACCTTATCCTCACCTAGTCTAGATGGTATTATGATCGGCCACCTCACCCCAACAAGCACCAACAAATCATTTGATATCAAACTAGAATTCAAATTCAAAAGGTGAAGACTTGGTCTTGAGTTATCCCCTATATCTTGCACCCACTTCCCTCACTCTCCTAACCATCATTCTCCCTCCCCCCATGACCGAAATTCAGAGCTTATAGAGTAGAAAAATCGTGACTCTCATAGCTAGAAAAAAGAGAGAAAAATCGAGCAAGAAGCAAGATAAGAAATCGCTCCACCTCCTCCGCGCCGAGTCGTCGTATTCTTTCATTTTTTCATTCAAACGAAAACCAAGGCATGTCTAGATTATTTCAAACCTCAATCAAGTCCTATTATCAATTATTTTTCAGTACATGATCATGTTTTGATAAGCAAAAAACCGAAATACATCAGAAATTTTCAAAAAACACACATGCAGATTTCGACTTTCATGATGCAGTTTCACGGTTTGCTTTTGTGGATTTCAAGTATTGGCTCGATTCCAGGCTCCTAAGGTGACATCTAGACATGTAATAGGATGCATTAGGACCATGTTGGTCCATTCATTTAACCCCATGCACGCTGGAAAACACGAGAATGACAGCAACTCCACCTCTTGTCCAATTAAGCTTTTCGAAATTTTGTTTTGCTGTCATATAGGGAATGAATCTGATCATGGCTGCCACAAGGCCTGTAGCTATGGTTAGATCACTTCCCTAGCATGTCTAATACGTGACTAAGTTGCCCTTTTGGTGGCTTGGTCCATGGCTCATCGGTTGTCAATTTAAAAACAAGAACAGCCCCTCCCCTCTCGGCCCCTTCGGTTTTGACAGCATGGGTGTGTTCGAGTTTTGTGGAATGGTATGGATCTTGGTTGGCCTATTGCCGTTAGCCATGGTTCATACCATGCCCCTAGATGTCTAGATTGTGTCATGGTCAATCAATGGCCACTGTAACGAGTCGAAACAGCAAGCAAAGCACAACACCACACACGCACGCATGAGGGCCCTCGGTAAGAGCTTTTGATTGGTTGCTGGAATGGTGAGGATTGTGGCTGGCCTAGGGCCATGGTTCAAATCTCTGGTTGGTAAGAGTCTCTGATTGGTGGTTCACGCCCCAATGGCCGGTAGTCTCGAAAACAACACAAGACACGCGATTGCATAGCTGCTGGAATTTGACAGCAACTTGCTGTGACGGTTCAGAGGCTCGTTTGAGTTCTTGGTTGGCTTTTAGCCTATGGTCTTGGACTGGACAGTGCCTCATCAAGTTAGGAAGGTCGTGTTTTTGACCGTTCGTGATTCGGATCATTTTTGAGGTCGTACGAGAATTTACGGTGCGATGTGCCAAATTGACTCTCGAAAGAGCGTTTCTTGTTTTGGCCTCCATTTCACCTAGATTTCGACCCTCACCATTTTAGGAGCATTAGTTCATAATTGTAAGCGTATTTTAATCATGACTATACGTCGGTTCAGTGTCGGTTCGGGTTGGTTCGGAGTCATGATTAAATACGAAGTCGTTAGACGTAATTGTCGCATTTTCAAACTAAATTGCATAGTTTGGTCAAGTATAAGCTATTGCATAATTTTCATGGCATATTTAGGTTGCAGCGAGCCTGGGAGCGATCCAATCCAGTTGGTAAAATATACATGATATTTTCATTATGCCATTTAATTATATTACGTGCATGAAAATAGAAAATACTTATTTTTGAGATTTATGCGATATTGCTTGTGGTCAATTCACTATTATGGGAGCATTATTTTATACGGTTGCCAGTGACCGATCAGTTCAGTTTGGTACCACCCGGTCCCCAGTGACCGGTCAGCTCAGTTCAGTTTGATACTCCCCGGTAGCCAGTTACCGATCAGTTCAGTTCAGTGCAGGGGCCACAGGCGTAGACCATAATCTCAACAGAAAATTTTTACAAGTTATTTCAGTACAGGGCTCCAAGGACCAAACATTTTCAATATGATTTTCAGTTCAGTTATGCACGTATTATAATTGCTCAGTACAAGTTATTTTAAGTATGCCTCATGACATGATATTTTATCCATGCAAATTACATTTTCTCGTTACCTACGATATTTGCATGCTGAGTCTTTAGGCTCACTAGACTTGATTGTTGTAGGTACTGATGAGGCCAGGGCCGAGGGCGGGGACCAGTGAGCCAGCTTGGATGGGCAGTAGTGGCACCCGAGGACCTCAGTTTTAGCACATGTCATTTTATGCTCAAACATTTTTACCAGTTGTTGGACATTCTTTGAATTGTTATTTTTGGCAAACTTTATTTTCTTCCGCTGCTATATATATATTTTTTAAACATTGAACTTGATCCATCAGTTGATTTAATGGATGAGGCACTCCATTTATTTTTAAAAAAAAAATTTTAATTTTCCGCAAATTTTCAAAGAAAGGATTTTCGGGCCTTTTACAGTTGATATCAAAGCAGTGGTTCTGTATAGGGTTACACTACTACTGACCACGAGAAGCTCACGAAGCCACGTCTTCGGTCTGTAAGTTTTACAGTTCAGCATTTTATTTAAAGCATGAATTATTTTGACAGCATGCTTCCATGAAATAATTTCTACCAGATTTTTTTTTTCAGCATTTCAGTGTTCATTTAAAATAAATTATGGAATTATGTATGTTAGTTACGTATGGGTTATGTTTGGAACAGCATGCCCCCTAGACGTCAAGTAGGACGCCCGAGAGGTAGTGGCGAGCACTGTCGCGAGGACGATGACGATCAGAGACAAGAGAGGCAGACACCTCCTCCTCCTCCTCCACCTCCACCACCGCCCCCACTTGACATGAGTGCCCAGATGCTAGCTGGGATGACACAGTTCTTCGCACAGTTTGCTGGGAACAATGCGGTGGTGACTAGGCCGACAGGGCCAGAGGCTGTTTACGAGCGATTCATGAAGATGCGTCCAAAGGAGTTTTCTGGGACGTCTGACCCCATGATTGCCGAGGGATGGATCAAATCCCTCGAGGTTATCTTCGAGTTCATGGAGCTGGGAGATGCAGACAGAGTCCGTTGTGCCACCTATCTGTTAACTGGAGACGCCCGCTTATGGTGGGAAGGAGAGTCAGTAGCCCTGACCTTGGCTACACTCTCATGGACACGCTTCACGGAGGTTTTCTACTCCAAATATTTTGCTGAGGAAGTTCGCACCAGGTTAACCACTGAGTTCATGAGCCTGAGACAGGGAGACATGACGGTTACGGAGTTCATCCGTAAGTTCGAGAGGGGCTGTCATTTTGTGCCCCTGATCGCGAATGATGCCAAAGCCAAGTTGATGCATTTCCTGGTGGGTCTACGGCCGATCTTGCGCCGGGATGTTAGGGTGTCTGACCCTGCTACTTATGAGATTGTTGTCTCCAAAGCCCTAGCCGCAGAGCAGGATCTGCGGGATATCGAGAGGGATCGCCAGGGCAAGCGCCCAGTCCAGGTACCACACCGCCCTCCTCCTCATCATCATCAGCAGCACAACAAGAGGCCTTTTCACGGACCGCCTAGAAACAGAGGCCAGCAGCAGCAGCAGCAGTGGGGACGCCCAGCCCCGAGGACTTATGAGCACCCAGTCTGTCCCAGGTGCTCACGCCTTCATCCTGGAGCATGTATGTCTGGCTCAGGAAAGTGTTTTAAGTGTGGCAGTCCAGACCACATGTTGCTGCAGTGCCCTTAGAGGAATCTGCCTACCCAAGGCAGAGTTTTTGCTCTCCATGCCGTGGAAACCAACCCGGAGACTATGTTGTTGACAGGTACCTTTAAACTTTAAGTTATTATTTGAATTTCCGTGTTTTGGGAATAAGGATTAAGATTGAACTTAGAACTGTGATAGGATTGCATGCTCTACTCAGTAGTATTTTGGAGATTTAAGTTAGAAGAACTTTGACCATTGCATGTCTATAAGTTTAGTTCTTGTAACTACTGGATTCAACTTAGAGCTCCGCTCTTTCAGGGAGAATTTTTATATCTGGTTCCGCTACCAAGGCCTTGATAGATTCAGGGGCCACTTACTTGTTTATTTCGGAGGTCTTTGCAAACTTTCTCAAGATCCAGACCATTGGGCTAGATACAGCCTTTTCAGTAGTGTTGCCGTCAGGCGAGGAGATGGCAGCTACCAATGTTATACGAGATATAGACCTTGAGCTGCACGGTAATCTTGTTTATGCGGATCTGATTGTGCTACCGATGCCGGAATTTGACATTACCCTAGGGATGGACTGGCTATTGAGGAACAGAGTGTTGATAGACTTCCAGCGGAGATCCGTTCTTGTCCGACCGCCTGGAATGGAGCAGTTCTTATTTGAGCCGGACAGGTACTTTCCTTTACCGCGCATTATTCCTTATGTTCAGGCCAGGAAGCTCATGCATAGAGGGTGTCGGGCATTTCTAGCGACCTTTTTATCTGTCCCCGAGGAACCCAGCCAATCAGCCTCAGATGTTCCGATTGTCAGAGATTTCTTAGACGTTTTTCCCGAAGACGTCTCTGGTATGCCACCCGAGAGAGAGGTGGAGTTTTCCATTGAGCTTATGCCAGGTACGGCTCCGATATCCAAAGCGCCGTACCGACTAGCACCGACAGAGATGGCAGAGCTTAAGAAGCAGATACAGGAACTTTTGGACAAGGAGTTCATTCGCCCGAGCTTTTCACCATGGGGCGCGCCGGTCTTATTTGTGAAAAAGAAGGATGGCTCGATGAGGCTTTGTATTGACTATCGGGAGTTGAACAGGGTTACAGTGAAGAATAAATACTCACTGCCGAGAATTGAGGATCTGTTTGACCAGTTGCAGGGAGCTTCGATTTTCTCCAAGATAGATCTGCGCTCTGGTTATCACCAGTTGAGGGTGAGAGATGCTGATGTTTCCAAGACTGCTTTTAGGACTCGTTATGGCCACTACGAGTTCCTTGTGATGCCGTTCGGACTGACGAATGCGCCAGCGATCTTCATGAATCTCATGAATCGTGTATTTCAGCCGTATCTTGACCAGTTTGTGATAGTGTTCATAGATGACATTCTCGTCTACACCAAGAGTCGGGAGGAGCACAGCAGACATCTGACCACAGTGTTGCAGACATTGCAGAAGCACAAATTATTCGCAAAGTTCAGTAAATGCGAATTCTGGTTAGAGAAGGTGGCGTTCTTAGGCCACATCGTTTCTAGCAGTGGTATTGAGGTAGACCCAGCAAAAGTTGCAGCAGTCAGAGATTGGGTTGTGCCTCAGAATGCATCAGAGATCCGCAGTTTTCTTGGCTTAGCAGGATATTATCGGAAGTTCATTAAGGGATTCTCTTCCATTGCCGTTCCACTCACAGCACTGACCAAGAAAAATGTGAAATTTGTTTGGAGCGAGGAGTGTCGGAAGAGCTTCGATACTTTGAAGCAAGCTCTTATCTCAGCACCAGTTTTGGCCATGCCATCAGGGCCCGGCGAGTTTGTCCTTTATACCGATGCTTCGAAGCTCGGTTTAGGTGCAGTTCTGATGCAGCATGGGATAGTGATAGCGTGATAGCGTATGCTTCTCGACAGCTGAAAATCCACGAGAAGAACTACCCTACCCATGATCTAGAGTTGGCCGCCGTAGTTTTTGCCTTGAAGATTTGGAGGCACTATCTGTATGGAGAGAAATGCCAGATCTTTACCGACCACAAGAGCCTCAAGTATTTCTTTACGCAGAGGGAGCTGAACATGCGTCAGAGGCGTTGGTTGGAGCTTGTGAAAGATTACGATTGTGACATTAGCTACCACCCGGGTAAAGCTAATGTAGTTGCGGATGCATTGAGCAGAAAACTCGCAGTGATGGCTCATTTGACGATTCAGAAACCTCTTCAGTTTGAGATTTAGAGGTTTGATCTCGAGACTTATCTTCGAGGTAGAGTTCCTCGTCTATCTACCTTGACCATTCAGTCTTCCCTTATGGACCGTATTCGCAGTGGTCAGTCAGCAGATGAGCAATTGGCACAGTGGAAGAAGAGAGATGAAGCCAAGGGCAGTGTCTTGTATTCAGTCAGTGATGGTATTGTGAGATACGGAGACAGGATATGGGTTCCTAGCAGTGATTCTATCCGAGCAGACATCTTGTCAGAGGCCCATATGTCCCCGTACTCCATTCACCCTGGGAGTACGAAGATGTACAAAGATCTGCAGCTATTGTATTGGTGGCCTGGTATGAAGAAGGACATCAGACGATTTGTGTCCGAGTGTCTGACCTGCCAGTTAGTGAAGGCCGAGCATCAGAGACCAGCAGGTTTGCTCAAGCCTCTCCCTATTCCCGAGTGGAAGTGGGAGAATGTTACCATGGACTTTGTGACCGGATTGCCGAGGTCAGCCAGAGGATCGAATGCTATCTGGGTGATTGTAGATCGTCTTACCAAATCAGCACACTTCTTGCCTATTAAGACGACTTTCACCATGGTTCAGTATGCATAGTTATATATCCGGGAGATAGTCCGACTTCATGGTGTTCCAGTTTCTATCGTATCTAAAAGAGATCCCAGATTTACTTCCTCGTTTTGAAAGATTTTGCATTCGACTATGGGTACGAAGTTGCTGTTTAGCACAGCTTTCCATCCGCAGACAGATGGGCAGTCGGAGCGAGTTATTCAGATTTTGGAGGATCTTTTTCGCGCTTGCGTCATTGATTTCTCAGGGAGTTGGGAGTCGAACTTGCCATTGGTTGAGTTCACCTATAACAACAGCTTCCAGTCTTCTATTGGTATGGCTCCGTATGAAGCACTGTATGGCCGCAAGTGCAGATCTCCTGTTCATTGGGATGAAGTAGGAGAGAGAGCAGAGTTGGGTCCAGAAATTGTTCAGCAGGCGGCAGATGTAGTAGTCAAGATCCGTGATAGGATGAGGACTGCTCAGAGTCGACAGAAGAGTTATGCCGATCAGTGGAGGAGAGAGTTAGAGTTTGCAGTGGGCGATCATGTATTTGTGAAAGTGGCACCTATGAAGGGTGTCATGAGATTTGGCAAGAAAGGGAAGCTCAGTCCGAGATTCATTGGACCATTTGAGATCCTCAACAGAGTTGGGACGCTAGCTTATCGTGTGGCTCTTCCGCCGAATCTGGCCGGAGTACACAATGTGTTCCACGTCTCCATGCTGAGGAAATATATGGCAAATCCTTCGCATGTGCTGAATTTCGAGCCGTTGCAGCTTACTCCGAACTTGTCTTATGAGGAGAGACCGGTGCAGATCCTAGACAGACAGGAGAAGAAACTTCGGAACAAGTTGGTTAAGCGAGTCAAAGTCAAATGGCTCAATCATTCAGAGGAAGAAGCTACGTGGGAGTCTGAGCCGGAGATGAGAGATCGATACCCCGAGTTATTCGGTGAGTTCTAATTTCGAGGACGAAATTTCTTTTAAGGGGGGAAGGATTGTAGAACCCGTAAATTAGACTACGTACGAGCCATGCATAATTCTAATATTTTGAATTTAATTGACTTCATTGCATGATTATTTAAATATTTTTCTTTGAAGTTAATTATTTTAGCCAGCAGTTTAATTTTATTCTTTCCGTTATTTCAGTGAGGCCGGACTGGAGTTGGAGTTTTGAGATAGAATTTAAGATTCGAGAATCATTTCCAGGATTTATTTTTAGCTAGCAAGTAAGTTAATTTAAGTTAATAAGAAGTTTAAGGAATTATTTAAGCTACTTGAGGTGAGTAGAAAATAAATTCATTTAAGTTCCATAATTAAGGGGTTAGTTCACTAAATTATTTAAGGGATAGGTAAAGCTCTTAAGGTATTAAAATTTATCAACTAAACAACATTTCCCCTTCATTTTTATTGTGTAATTTCGGCCACCCTTAGTTGATTAAGCATTGATATGCCAACTCAACACCTTTGACCCTTTCTTTGTATTTAATTAGTAGGATAATTCTTTTATTTTTGGGAGCACCATTTAATTAATGATCAACCTTATCCTCACCTAGTCTAGATGGTATTATGATCGGCCACCTCACCCCAACAAGCACCAACAAATCATTTAATATCAAACTAGAATTCAAAATTTAAAAGGTGAAGACTTGTTCTTGAGTTATCCCCTATATCTTGCACCCACTTCCCTCACTCTCCTAACCATCATTCTCCCTCCCCCCATGACCGAAATTCAGAGCTTATAGAGTAGAAAAATCGTGACCCTCATAGCTAGAAACAAGAGAGAAAAATCGAGCAAGAAGCAAGATAAGAAATCGCTCCACCTCCTCCGCGCCGAGTCGTCGTATTCTTTCGTTTTTTCATTCAAACGAAAAACAAGGCATGTCTAGATTCTTTCAAACCTCAATCAAGTCCTATTATCAATTATTTTTCAGTACATGATCATGTTTTGATAAGCAAAAAACCGAAATACATCAGAAATTTTCAGAAAACACACATGCAGATTTCAACTTTCATGATGCAGTTTCACGGTTTGCTTTGTTTTGTGGATTTCAGGTATTGGCTCGATTCCAGGCTCCTAAGGCGACATCTAGACATGTAATAGGATGCATTAGGACCATGTTGGTCCATTCATTTAACCCCATGCACGCTGTAAAACACGAGAATGACAGCAACTCCACCTCTTGTCCAATTAAGCTTTTCGAAATTTTGTTTTGCTGTCATATAGGGAATGAATCTGATCATGGCTGCCACAAGGCCTATAGCTATGGTTAGATCACTTCCCTAGCATGTCTAAGACGTGACTAAGTCGCCCTTTTGGTGGCTTGGTCCATGGCTCATCGGTTTTCAATTTAAAAAAGAGAAAAGCCCCTCCCCTCTCGGCCCCTTCGGTTTTGACAGCATGGGTGTGTTCGAGTTTTGTGGAATGGTATGGATCTTGGTTGGCCTATGGCCCTTAGCCACGGTTCATACCATGCCCCTAGATGTCTAGATCGTGCCATGGTCAATCAATGGCCACCGGAACGAGTCGAGACAGCAAGCGAAGCACAACACCACACACGCACGCATGAGGGCCGTCGGTAAGAGCTTTTGGTTGGTTGCTGGAATGGTGAGGATTGTGGCTGGCCTAGGGCCCTTAGCCATGGTTCAAATCATTCCTTGGGATGTTGGTAAGAGTCTCTGGTCGGTGGTTCACGCTCCAATGGCCTGTAGTCTCGAAAATAACACAAGACACGCGATTGCACAGCTGCTGGAATTTGACAGCAACTTGCTGTGACGGTTCAGAGGCTCGTTTGAGTTTTTGGTTGGCTTTTAGCCTATGGTCTTGGACTGGACAGTGCCTCATCAAGTTAGGAAGGTTGTGTTTTTGACCGTTCGTGATTTGGATCATTTTGAGGTCGTACGAAAATTTACGGTGCGATGTGCCAAATTGACTCTCGAAAGTGCGTTTCTTGTTTTGGCCTCCATTTCACCTAGATTTCGACCCTCATCATTTTAGGAGCATTAGTTCATAATTTTAAGCGTATTTTAATCATGACTATACGTCGGTTCAGTGTCGGTTCGGGTTGGTTCGGAGTCATGATTAAATACGAAGTAGTTAGACGTAATTGTCGCATTTTCAAACTAAATTGCATAGTTTGGTCAAGTATAAGCTATTGCATAATTTTCATGGCATATTTAGGTTGCAGCGAGCCTGGGAGCGATCCAATCCAGTTGGTAAAATATACATGATATTTTCATTATGCCATTTAATTATATTACGTGCATGAAAATAGAAAATACTTATTTTTGAGATTTATGCGATATTGCTTGTGGTCAATTCACTATTATGGGAGCATTATTTTATACGGTCGCCAGTGACCGATCAGCTCAGTTTGGTACCACCCGGTCGCCAGTGACCGGTCAGCTCAGTTCAGTTTGATACTCCCCGGTAGCCAGTTACCGATCAGTTCAGTTCAGTGCAGGGGCCACAGGCGTAGACCATAATCTCAACAGAAAATTTTTACCAGTTATTTCAGTACAGGGCTCCAAGGACCAAACATTTTCACTATGATTTTCTGTTCAGTTATGCACGTATTATAATTGCTCAGTACAAGTTATTTTAAGTATGCCTCATGACATGATATTTTATCAATGCAAATTACATTTTCTCGTTACCTACGATATTTGCATGTTGAGTATTTAGGCTCACTAGACTTTATTGTTGTAGGTACTGATGAGGCCAGGGTCGAGGGCGGGGACCAGTGAGCCAGCTTGGGTCGGCAGTAGTGGCACCCGAGGACCTCAGTTTTAGCACATGTCATTTTATGCTCAAACATTTTTACCAGTTGTTGGACATTCTTTGAATTGTTATTTTTGGCAAACTTTATTTTCTTCCGCTGCTATATATATTTTTTTTAAACATTGAACTTGATTCATCAGTTGATTTAATGGATGAGGCACTCCATTTATTTTTTTAAAAAAAAAATTTTAATTTTCCGCAAATTTTCAAAGCAAGAATTTTCGGGCGTTTTACAAAACCCTTCAGGTTGAGACATGTAAATCTCTTCCTTAATATCCCCATTTAGAAAGGCTGTCTTGACATCCATCTGCCATATCTCATAGTCATACCATGCAGCTATAGCTAGCAATATCCTTATAGACTTGAACATTGCAACTGGAGAAAAGGTTTCCTCAAAGTCAAATCCTTGTCTTTGAGTATATCCTTTTGCCACCAATCGCGCCTTGAAGGTCAATACATTCCCATCCGCCCCAAGTTTCCTCTTGTAAATCCATTTACACCCTATGGGAACAGTTCCCTCAAGTGGATCCACAAGGTTCCACACTTGGTTTGAATGCATGGAATTCATCTCAAATTCCATTGCTTCAAGCCACTTGGATGAATCGGCATCAGATAACACTTCCTTCAAGGTCCTTGGATCACATCCATAGTTAGGCTCATCATGGCCCTCTTCAAGAAGCAGATCATACCTCATAGGTGGTCTCGAGACTCTCTCGGATCTTCTAGGAGCTTGTATCTCCTCTCTTGGCTCTTCGGGTGTGAGTTCTTCAATTGTGGTTGTCTCTCGAACATCTTCGAGTTCTATCATCTCCCTATTTCTATCCAATAGAAATTTTTTTTTTCAAAAAAGTTGTTTTCCTAGAAACAAAGGTGTGTTTCTTGGGGATGATAGAAATAATATTCAATTGAATTCCTTGGATATCCCACAAAGTAACATAAAAAGATCGACTATCCAATTTATCTCTCACTACTTGCTTCACATAAGCAGGGCATCCCCATATTCTAAGATAAGAATCTTTTGGAGGCTTACCCATCCATATCTCATATGGTGTCTTATCAACTGCCTTTGAATTGACATTGTTCAACAACAGTGCCGCTGTCTCAAGCGCATATCCCCAAAAATATGGCGGCAACTCATTGAACCCCATCATAGACCGAACCATGTCCATCAAAGTCCGGTTACGACGCTTCGAAACACCATTCAACGGTGGTGTAGCAGGCAGAGTCCACTGCGAGAGAATCACATTCTCCCTAAGATACTCTTGGAACTCGGCACTCAAGTACTCACCATCTCGATCCGATCAAAGTGACTTGATGCTTCATCCCACTTGTTTCTCTACTTCACTTCTGAATTCTTTGAACCTTTCAAAGGCTTTAGACTTGTATTTCATCAAATACACATACCCATACCTCGAAAAGTGATCGGTAAAGGTGATGAAGTAGGCATGTCCATGCTTAGTGGTGATGCTAAGCGGACCACACATATCGGTATGGATCAAATCCAATATCCCTTTGGCTCGCTCCACATGGCCCTTAAAGGGAATTTTGGTCATCTTTCATTTTAGACAGGATTCACAAGTTGGGAAAAAATTAATATCATACATATCAAACATGCCCACTCCCACTAGCTTGTTCATCCTTCTTAGGAAAATATGTCCTAATCGAGCATGCCATAATTGTGCCGAATTTAGAGTATCTTATTTTCGCTTGTTTGTTGTTGTTATTACTTGGACATTGTTTAGTGGAATATCTTTCAATTTTAAGTTATAGATATCGTTTTCAAGTTCTCCAGTACTAATCAAACATTCATTCTTGTAAATTTTGCAAACACCTTTGCTAAATAAACAAGAATATCCATCTTTATCAAGCATAGAAATAAAAACAATGTTTTTCACCAAATCCGGTACAAACAAAACATCTCTTAAAATTAACTTAAAATCATTGTTCAATAATAAGTAAACATCTCCTACGGCCTTGGCAGCAACTCTTGCTCCATTTCCCATACTCAAGAAGGTCTCACCTTCCCTTAGTCTCTTACTTATTCCCATCACCTACAAATCATTACAGAGATGTGAGCCACAGCCTGTATCCAATACCCAAGAAGTAGAGTTAATTGAAATGTTTACTTCAATATTGAACATACCGTTTTAAGAACTCTTCTGGGCAAGACATTCTCTGCAGCTACGCCTCCAATGTCCAGGCTTCTTGCAGTGATGACATATGTCAACAGTCTTGTCAGCTTTAACTCGTGTAGTTGCCATAGCGGGACTCGGAGCTTGCCTCTTCAAGGGCACGTTCTTCTTGGGACATTGGAAAGAACGCTTCTTTCCCTTCACAAGTGGACCGGTCTTCGTACCAGATGAAGAGCCCACATAAAGAACCGACTTCTCTTTCTTGATGGTGGACTCAAAGGTAACAAGCATATTCACCAACTCCTCAAGGGTTGGCTCCATCTTGTTCATGTTGAAATTCACCACAAAAGGATCAAATGATCTAGGCAGTGACAAGAGCAACACGTTGGTGGTCAGCTCTGATGGCAATGTAAGATCCATGCCAACAAGCTTATCCACAAGCCCAATCAACTTTAGGCCATGCTCATGGACCGAGGCCCCATCTCGCATGCGTAAAGTGATCAGCTCCTTGACGGTTGCATACATAAGAGGCCGTGTTGTCTCACCAAAGAGCTCCTTGAGATGCAAATGAATGTCAGCAGCACTCTTTGCATCCTCAAAATGCCTCTACAGCTCATCATTCATAGAAGCCTGCATATAACACTTAGCTTGTAAGTCATGGTCACACCAATCCTTGTAAGTCTGCAATTCCTCAGGAGTGCGGCTAGCCGGAGCCTCAACAGGGGGCGACTCAGTAAGTGTATATGCTATCCTTTCCTAATTCAAGATGATTTTCAGATTTCTTAGCCAATTGAGGTAATTAGGTCCGGTTAATACGTTTTTGTCGAGTATTACAGATAGCGGATTGCGAATCTAAGACATTGCCAAAAAGTACTGAAAAGTAAAACAGATAAATGCTAATGACTATTTTAAAATATTTAGTAAGATATAAAGTATGGACTTTTACTTCATAAATTTTTGCTCCCACTGTTTTGACATTTTTCACTACCCTCTAGTGAAAACGGGAAAATCATTTCCTCAGTAGGTACATAAGGTCCAATTAGCAAATTATGATCCCGAATAATATCAGCCAATCATAATTCCTAAAAGGTTGTTTCCAATTGCATCACCATGCAACCCTCTACGTAAACTTTTGTCTCACGTTCGATTAGGACCAAATAATATGACGTCGTTCATCTTTGTGTCAAGCCTTACCCATCGATGTTGAACTTTAATGGACGATCGTCATAAGTTCCCTCAATAATATGAAAGGTCTCATCATTAATTTTATTTAAAAGCTCGCCATGTTTGATCGTATGTTTGCCGGATTCATGCAACTTTGTTGTTATCATAATAATAACGCACATACTCATTATTTATAACATATCATGCATATATTATAAACAGTAAATAAAACAAGGATGATCAATCGCCCCAAAACTAATGGCCCGTGTGAGCTAAGCACGGGCCTAGGTCTAATCCTAGGGAAATGCATGGGATGCAAATGCAACTTTTACATAAGCTTCCAATATTTACATGTCTTCGATCTTCATAATCATCAAGGCCACCATCTTCCAATCTTGATCTTCCACTATACTAATATTTACAAATAAATATCCATGGCAAATAGGGATACATCTCATGGGGTGGGAACGGGCCATAAACCAAGCCCATTTTATAAATTGATAATTATTACAATCATTCAACAAAAATATCTTAGCATACACCTAGCAAATTGGGATTGGACTTTTGATCATCCTTCATGCATAATATCACATATCATACACCATCAATTAATTATCACAATAATCAATTGATCTAATATTATATATCTTGATCCAATCACTAACCGCCGCGATTATAAACAAAATCAACAAAGTATACAAACTCCTTTGTTTACTTTCTAATTAATTTATTTATAACCGAATTTCTTGTAAATCACAAATTACTATAAATAATTAAAGTTCAATTTCAATTATTTATTTAATGAGAAAATATGTAAAACTTTTGTAAATTTAAACTTTAGGGCCCAAAAAATCAGTTTTTCACCAAAAAACATTTTGGCTCATTTAAATTCACAAATTGTGTTAGCCATCTAATGGCCCAATGATAAAGATAAAAAATTGTATATTAATTAAATGTTTTATAATATAAATATATAGTTTTTGTTTTATTAAATGTTTAAATATTAAATGTTTTATAATAAATTGTATAAAATATAAGTTGTTGTGTAATTATAAGTTTTTACTATTTTTTACAGGTTCGATAAAACAAGAATAAACTTGGCGTTGCAAATGGAATTAAGATGATTATTGGACCTGTAGAAAGTTGATGTTAATATCTACAATATTGGTGGCGAGCATGAGATAAAAATCTTCTCACAAGTGGGATCAAATTAAGCAACAATTAAAGTTACTGAAGAAGTGGCAGTTTTACCATGCTCTAGTATTTTGACCATATCTCTCAAATTACTTGGTCAAATGGTTAAAAAAAATACCACAATTCAAACAACTCAGATATCTACAGGTTTTATTTTATGTGGAGAAGAAAATTCAGATGAGAAGATTTTCAAAAGTGATGTGTATTAAAATATTAATTTCTTGGAACACCAATGAAGACTTATGTGTAAAAAATAATATTTTATTTGTGGTTGTCTCCCCAAATTTGGCTATAAATAGGGGTGCATTGTAATGTATTGAGATATCCCTCATTTTATGAACAAACCTTTGAGTTCATAATATTTCTCTCTTTGTTTTTCCTTTATTTCTTCATTTAAATATAATTAGCATGTTAAATTCATATTCAAAGCTTTACACTTTGAATAATGAGTAGCTAACTTCCCAAAGTTGAGATGAAAAGGTGAAACTCTTGGCATGATAATAAGGTTATTAAAAGTTAAGAATCTATGTTTTATATTATTTAATCATTATTTATTGTTTATGTTATATTTATTTCTTCAACTATCATTATACCCTACTTATAAGTAGGAGTTTTGATTTATTGTTGCTATATGTTACACTAAATTCTTGGAACCATTTAAATGTTTGTTTGGTTTTACCAACCATTTAAAGTGGATGCCTTGATTTATTATTTATTAATATCATAATATTAATTTCTTGGTACCATTTAAATGTTTGTTTGGTTTTACCAACCATTTAAAGTGGGAACCTTGATTTAGTGTTTACAAATATATATATAGCACAAAAAATACTTGACAACATTTACAAATTTTGGTATATATTACATACTTATAAGATAATAATATTCATTAATGTTAACTTTATTAAAATACCAAGAGTGGGTCATTTAATCTCAACTACATAAATTAAAATTTGAACAATTAAAAATTACTAATTAAAGATTCAAACCATTAAAGAAAAAAAAACAAAAACAAAAACAAAAAGACATTGTAGTGGACTTGTAATTACCTTAGCTTCCCTGTGGATACGATATTCGGACTCACCGAATTATACTATTTGTTGACAACCTGCTCTTGGGAGTGCAACAATCAAAGTCGCAACACCCAACAAGGTCCATGACACTTTGATATTCTAAAACACTTTTGGAAACCCTAGTCGTCATCGCCGTTGCCGGAGCTCCGTCGCCGAATTCTGACCAACTTACAAATTTTTTTTTCAAATTGGGGCTTTAGCTGCCCAAAATGCACCTAAACCGGCCTCGATTTTGTTGCAACAAATCATCTGATCCGGTTAGAAATCGACTTCAATATAATATCATGTATATGCTACACAAAATAGTGACCATAGCTCTGATACCACTTGAAAGGGGATCGATTAATGTGCTTGATTGCGCAAAGGAAGTTTTAAAATTATTTTTATAGCAAGAAAATCGAGCACCCTAAACTATAGTGTTGTAGCAAATACAATAAAACACAAAATGTAATACATAGGGTGTTTTAGAAAATTACCTATCAATCTTAAAAGATTGATTATGGCTCCAACTTAGTTCTCAAACAACTAAGCTCTTCAATAGCAAGATTGATCTACAAGCCTTCCTTGAGCACTCCCTTGCTCAAAATCAAGCCCACCACAAACATGCTAAATCCACCTCACACTTGCACTAGAAAACGTAAGGCATTTTCTTTGAGAAGAGTAAGCTTTCAATCAACAATTGATGAAGAAAATGAAGGAAAAATTAATCTCAAAATTTCGGCCAAGGAGGGAGAGAAAAAGGGTTTGGAGACTTTTCTTGGTGCTTGAAAACGTGATAATGTGCATGAGCATGCCATGCATTGTTTAATGAAAAAGTTGTCTCCAACCCTTCACCTCCCTTGCATGCTTTTTACTTGGGCTTGTAACAATTACAAGGCGCATGAACTTTTATTTAAATGTCTCAAACATATTTGAGACCATTTAACCTTTACTTGATTTTACTCAAGCCCACTAGTCTATTAATTATTTCTAATTGGGCTCTACAAGGCCCAATGTTATTTAATTAATTCAACACTTGAATTAATTTAATTATTTGAACACTACTAGGTCCATTAGTGTTTAATTAATTCAACATTTGAATTAATTTAATTTAGTCCATGATAATGTTTATGAAAATCACAATTTTCAAATACATTATTTATTAAGAATGCTTTCTCAAATTTAAAAGTTAAATTCTCCTTATAGAAGTCATACTTCTAATTTTTCCCTTGTGCTTATAAACTCCTTTAAAAACCGTTCAACACATTGAACTAATTTTCATTTCAACGGGATCTTGAAAGTTAGCACTTGTGTGGCCCTCAATGGTTCATTGATACAACTAGCCGTGGGTTCACATCTCCATGTGATTCGGACTAAACATGTCTTTATATGAGCAAACCTCAATTGCTCCATTCTTAATTATCAACTCCTTGATAATAAGAACGTCAGAACTCAAGTCTGATAGTACCCAACCATAATGTTAAACGCCTAGCAGCATCGCTTACATGATTCCCTAGGTATCAAATGATAGTGCCTGCAAGAACCATTCAATTATGGTTAGCGTACAGTACGGTCCCTTCAACTCATATATCGCGACCAATTCGACAACTATTAGTATATCTAGAGCTGTCAAAGAATCGATACTATGTGTCATGTCGTAGTTGCATCGATGGTGTAATCTATGAAATCCCTTTCATAATTACCACCATACTATGGTCAGAGATTTCATACTACATATACATGAGATCACATAGTATATTAATACCTGAAGGTAAGCGGAGAATCCCCGACTACAATGCATCGACTCCTATATATTTCGACAAAACACCCACCCTTGCCACCTGATGACCCCATATGAGTCGGTAAACAAGTCAAAGTGCAATGCTAGCATATAGAGTCTCAATGTTGTCTCAGGTCATAAGGACTAATGGTGTACAACCATAAACTAGGACGTTTCCACTCGATAAGTGAGAACCACTTGGAAAGTCCTTTATGGAGGGTTGTTCAGTGCACTCTACAAGGAGCACCTATCTGCATGTTCGAACATCACAATGTCCCCTACCAATGAAACATGGTACTCACATCCCAGATACTAGTCTCGAACTCGAGCGGCCTATATCCTTCTTAACGGCGGCTGAATTGACTAGGAACTGTTTAGAATATACAGTATTGCAAATATGAGTTTCATGATGTTCATCATATGAGCATCTCATATTCTTTCTACTATTTGTATATTCAAGGATTTTATCTATACAACTAGCATGTGTATACAGATAAAGATGTGCTAAAGCAATAATTTCAAATATTATTAAAATAAATATTGTTTATACATAGAGTTTAATTGTGAAAAATCGGCCAACACTTGGATCGGCGGGCACCTACTATAACATTATTGGCGATGCCTGGACGCCGGAAAACTATGACTTCCACTAACATAATTGATGTGAACTACGATGAACTCCCATGACTTCGGCTCATATTATTGTGGGATGTCATTGCGACCGTCCATTAATGTGGGGAACCGAACCTAATTCGTCTTCTTAATCATTATTAGGATCATTTAATTAATCTGGGTCTAAATTTTTTTTTTTAAAATACAAAGGTGCGGAACATAGAATAATTAATCTGATATACATATCAACAGTAAAGTACAAGTCTTGTACAACATATGTTTATCTCAAACAAAAGTTCAGCCACTGCATCAAGTACTGAAAATCAATCTACTCTAAGTCCGGATCTCTATGCTAATCTTGAATCTCTCATCCTCTTCGTGACCCTGATCCTGTCCGACCTGTTGTCATGCACACATACAAACACAACAACAGCCGGATAACTCCGGTGAGAAATACATTCCAGTATAAACAATGTATACATGCAATCATATAAACATATATAAAAGCATGAAACAGATATCAATAACATGTATCAAATCTAAAAGACATGAATCGATATAAAGCTGTAACTAAACTCTAGACTCATCATCTCAGACTCGACTCATCTCTAATCTAGTGATCTCGGTTCCTGAACATTGGCACAATATATCGAATCTCAACGATAGAAGCTGATCCGCTCCTAAGCAAACATCGATATAACCCAAAATCCAGTTTCTTTGCACATCCACCAAAGATTTGGCACCTCCGCCAATGATTAGGCACATCCGCCCATGACTCGACCGACACGTGCTTTGCTATAAATCAATAGACTAAGCATATCAATATCATGAATTGCAAATATCAATGCAATAAAGTAAAGTATGTGGTTTTTGGGAAACTAAAGTCAAATCAAACTCGAGTCGTATCCTTCCGGTTCGACATTGGTTTATACCTTTCTCTGTCGATCTGACGAAGTCGAAGTCTCGAATTCGAATCTGTCAATACTCAATCTGGCAATGACAATATGAAGGAGTATAATATCAATATACCACTCAAATCAATACTGGATATAATCAGAACTCTATAAATTCTGTTTCAACGGCATAACGGCACAATCTCAATATACCCAGCAATACAATATTAATCAGATATCAATCCCAACATCTCATAATCGATAACAACACAATTTTGATATCTAATCTATATAATCTCACTCAAATCAATACTGAAAATCATAACAATTTCATACGGTATCCGTTCTTCAATCTGATTTCAATTATACGATGTACAATATCTCAAGAACACCATATATCAGTCATATCAAGATTTCTTCCATATCATAATTTCAAATCATATCAGAACATAAGAAAACTTACGTCCAGTGGAAGCTCTCGTCAAGAGAAACACGGTACTGAAGTCGGATTGAAATTCTAACGGCATCGGAATTCTATGAGGTGCAAAGGCGTGAGGATTTCTCGTAGCTTCCCTGGAGCTCTTCTCGTTTCTTTGCTGGGAGGAAATGAAGGATTATATATATATATATATATATATATATATATATATATATATCTCGAGTTGCATGCTAAAGAAACGTGGCTTATTCTTCTTTCATTTCAGTCGGCACTCGGGCGGTCAAAAACTACCGCTCGGGCACGGAACGTTCTGTCCGAGACAATTCTTGTTGTACACTGGCGCTCGAGCGGTTATTTTCTACCGCTCGGGCGCCAAACCTTCTGTCCGAGCACAATCCTTGCAGAACACTGGCGCTCGGGCGGTCATTTTCTACCGCTCGGGCGCCAGACTTTCTGTACAAATTTTACACAATTCATATGTTTTACCCAATCTGGTCTCGGTGTGGTCCATCTATAATCACATCAATTCATACTCAATAATCTCAGAATAACATAATAAAATCTCGAGCATTACAATTAAGGTTCAACAATGATGGGCCGGTGTAAGGCCCGAGAATTTTATCCTATTGATTTGAAATGATTTGGGGATAATTGATATGATTATAGACGGAAAGGATCGGACCGGGAAAGACGAGATAATGCATGAAAATGTGCGAGGAACAGTAGCCCTCGCGCATATGCGCGAGCCTGTACAAGCGAAAGATCCTTCGCGAGGACAGAACACCTCGCGCATATGCGCGAGGCAAGTATTTGAGGTGATTGCCGAAACAGTAAGTCTCGCGCATATGCGCGAGACATGACGCGCATATGCGCGAGCAGATGTATTCAAGAATGCCGAGTCCAGAGAGTTGGGCGCATATGCACGGAAATGTGTCGCGCATATGCGCCAGCAGTCGGGAAGACACGCGCCGAGACTTAAGGTCTCGCGCATATGCGCCGGTTGATGTCGCGCATATGCGCGAGACGTGTTGCGGGAAGGGTGAGCCATTTGCCCTTCACATGCAATATATATATATATCAAAATCGATTTTGTCCCTCAGAATCAGCTAAATCGAAGAAGGGGATTCAGAGAATTGTGAGAAATCCTTACGCCTTTTGTGAAAGATCCGTCCGTCTGATTTTGAATCCGACTGCGGTACTGAGTTTCTATCGACGTAGGCTACAACTGGACGTAAGTTTTGCTACGTTTTGATATGTTTTGAAATTATGGTATTGTCAGAATCTGATATGATTCATATATGATGTTCTTGTCATGTTAGACATCGTATAATCGAAACCGGACTGAGGAACAGATACCATATGAAATTGTGATGATTTTTAGAGTTAAGTAAGTATGAATTGATATCAAGATTGAGTGATTATCGAGTATAAGATGTTAGAATTGATATCTGACTGATATGGTATTGCTGGATATATTGAGATTATGATGTTATGCCGTTGAACCAGAATTTGATTGAATTCTGATTATATCCAGTGTTATTTGAGTGGTGTATTGATACGTACTCTCGATATTGTTATTGTCAGATTGAGTATTGACAGGCTTTGAGTTCGAGACTTCGACAGAGTCAGAGTATCAGAAAGAAATGTATAAATAAATGTTGATTCGAGATTGCACAACTCGAGTTAGGTTTGACTTGAGTTTCCCAAAATCACATACTTTACTTTATTGCATTGATATTTGCAGATTATCAGATTGATATGTTTAGTCTATTGAATTATAGCAGAGCCAGAGTTTGAGTCTAGAGCAGATCAGCCTAGCTAGGGCAGAACCGCCGAGTCTTTGTCAGAACCGCGTAGACTCTAGACTTACGGTGTATCGATGAGCTTAGATGTAGATCGACGTCTATTGTAGACATTTGATACAGCATACCAAAGTCTAAATTAGATCGGGATCCCTAGATTAGAATAAGAGATGAGTCGAGTCTTAGATATCGAGACTAGAACTTGATTTACAGATCCGTATTGATTTATGTTTCGTAGAATACGATTCATGTTTTATTTACAGACTGGTATTGATACATGTTGTTTGATTATGCTACATGTGATAAGATATAATTCATGTTTTTATGTTAATTCAGTTAACTGCATGTATACATTATTTATACTGGGATTTATTCTCACCGGAGTATCCGGCTGTTGTCTTGTTTTGTATGTGTGCATGACAACAGGTGGGACAGGACCGGGGTCAAGAAGATGATGAGAGAAGATGAGTTAGAGTGGTGATTCCGGACTTATTGTAGACTTGGTTTAATACTTGAAATTTAGTAGTTGAACCTTAGACTAGTTTGAATAATTGTTGTACATTATTGTACTTTTATACTGAGATGTATATTAGTTATATTCCATTACGTTCCGCACCGCATTTTAAAGAAAAAATTTTAGACCCTGTTTATCTTAATTGATAATTAAATCCCAAGGATGATTAAGAAGATGATTAGCGTCCGGGTCCCCACAGCAGAGCTCGACAGTGAAGAGAAATGGGATCATATAATTGGACCTCCTCAAACGTGAGGCAACATTACGTAAGGGTAGAAAAGAGTTGCAATTGGACTATATCTGGAAGTTATAGTTGGATGATGTTATTCGTGATTATAATTTCGCAATTGGGCCTTGCGTACTCACTAAGGAAATTGGATTTCCTATTTGTCATCAGAGGGTGGTGAAATTGTAAAAATTGTGGGAGACAATTCGTAAGAACAAAAATCCATATTTAACGTCTTACAAAATATTTTAAAATATTCAGTAAATTTTATTATGTTTCCATATCAGTATATTTATGATTTTGTCACATATTACATTTTAATTATTAAAACAAGCTAATCAAACACTAATTTTCAAGATTGGCTGGGAAAATTGTTCTAAATTCGGAGAAATTAACATACAGACTAATGTCAGTCTTGCTGAACTGACAAAGTATGCAAGATGGTGGGACCATAGTATACAAACAAAAGTGTAATATACTCACTTCTATGTGAAATGAACTGTAGAGACAGTATGATGAAATGTTGAACGTTGTTGACATTCGAATACACATGCAATAGTTGCATAGTGCATGAAACTCGCACAATGATGCACACCAATTTCAAGGAACACATGACTGCACGCATGCAAGATGGGACTCTCGCCCATTAGCATGGTGTAAGTATTATTGGGTCTATTCAGAAGGTGGTGGGCCTGGAATTTGACAAAGCCCGATAAGTCAGAACATGTTTACTTCACTGCAAGAAGTCTGTACATCAGAAATTATCTGGGCCAGAAATGTTTTGGCAATGATAAGTGAATGCCCAAGTAAACACGATTTCAAAAACAACCAAAATAAAACAATATAGTCTAAACCAAGCACATTTGTGGCACGTTATGCTAGGACATATTTCCCAAAGAAGGATGCACAAGCTAGTGGAAGAGGGCATGTTTGACTCATCAGACATAAACTCTCTAGAGACATGTGAGTCCTGTCTGATAGGCAAAATGACCAAGGCCCCTTTCCTATGGAAAGTGGAACGTGCACATGATCTGTTGCATTTGATCCATACAAATATGTGTGGCCCGCTAACTATTAGCACGAGATTTGTTCATTCCTAATTCATTACCTTTACCGATGATCATACGAGATTTGGGTATGTGTATTTAATGAAATACAAGTCTAAAGCCTTTGAAAAGTTCAAAAAATTCAGAGCAGAAGTATAGAAACAGTTAGGAAAGAGTATTAAAACAATACGATCAGATTGAGGTGGAGAATACTTGAGTACTGAGTTCCAAGCCTACCTTAGAAAGAATGTGATTCTTTCACAGTGGACTCCGCCTTCCACACCCCAATTTAATGGTGTGTCAGAATGTCGTAATCGGACATTGATTGACATGGTTCAATCTATGATGGGATTCACCGAGTTGCCGCCATTTCGGACACTAATGGACATTGTACGATTTATGACGGGATTCATTGAGTTGCCGCCATCCCTGTGAGGATATGCGCTTGAAACAGCGGCAAGGTTGTTGAATCAAGTCCATACCAAGGCAGTGGATAACACTCCATATGAGATATGGATGGGAAAGCCGCCCAGATATTCTTACCCAAGAATATGGGGATGTCCTGTGTAAGGCTCGAGATTTATTAATCTTCATTGATGTGATATTCGGAAGATATGAGTATGCATGACATGTAATGAGAAGCACTAAATGAGATTATGAAGTGGTGCATGAAATAATATACCGCACCTGCGGTAAGGAAAGGACCGCACCCGCGGTTGAGCTCATGAATTGTGGAAGAATTACAGTAGCATGAGCACACCCGCGCTACGAACAAGACCGCACCCGCGGTTGATGGACATAGAGTTGGAGATTAATTACGGAAGTGACACCGCACCCGCGGTGCTAGACAGACCGCACCCGCGGTTCTGCTACAGTGAGGTCAGCGCACCCGCGTTACAGGACTGAGCGCACCCGCGGTCGAAGCTTTCGAAAAAGTTGATGTATATCCTTACACTGAGCGCACCCGCGGTTACTGAATGAGCGCACCCGCGGTGCGACGTGCAGCTTGAAAAATAAGCCACGTTTCCTGGTGTTGCATGCAGTATATATATAGATATACAATCGATTCATTCTTCACAATTCAGAGAGGAATCTAGAAAAGGCTCCGAGGAAGGATTCCAAATTGTGATTGAAGATTTTGGAGATCCATCCGTCCGATTGTGAATCCGACTTCAGTACTGTGTTCCTATCGACGCAGGCTACAACTAGACGTAAGTTTTGTTACGTTTGGACATGATTTGAATTTATGATGTTGTCAGAATTGAATATGAATCAGATATGATGTTTCTGCTACAGTAGACATTGTATAACTGAAGTCAGATTAAAGAATAGACTGTTTATGAAATTGTTATGAATTTCAGAGTTGATTTAGTTGAGATTCTATATCAGAGTTGTGTTATTATTCAGATTTTGAGTTGTACTGATACTGGTTATGAATTCTGGTATTATATCTGTGATGTTGAGATAGACGGGGTTATCGTGACTGTATTATTATGCCGTCGAAACATCAGTAGATTGATATTGATCAGATTCAGTAATGATTTCGATTGTATCGTGATATCATTGATATGAATTAGATTGTACCTTGTTCAGATATGGATCAGATTATATACTGATGTGAGTATTGATCAGAACAGGTCTTGAATTGAGTTATATACTGATATGGTATAAATTTATATGATCGTCATTATCAGATTTGGATATGGACAGATTGGAATACCAGACTTCGTCTTCATCAGACCGAGAAGAGAAAGGTATAAGTGGATGTTCATTGGGAGATCCACTTGAGTTAGATTTAACTTGAGTTTCCCTAAATCACATACTTGTATGGTATTGTTTTTATACTTTTGTGTTTTAATGAGTATGTTTATTCTATTGAACTAGAAGTAGAAAGCAGAGAGCTATTAAGTAAGAGTCACTGACAGAGGGGTTAGATTTTGACAGACTTGTCACTGACCCATTGCACATTGTCAGAATAGGCTTAGTCTTGGTAGATACGCCAAGGCACTGGACGTTTGATATATCGTTATGCTTCAGATACAGATAGCATTCTATTCAATATAGATTAGACCAAAGTCCAGAAATAAGAACGTACCGTCACTGCAACTGGTAGTAGTAGGTGGGAGACTTGTTACGTTCTTATTCACCGGGATCCCTAGATTAGAATGAGAGATGAGTCGAGTTTTAGATATTGAGACTAGAATTTGATTTACAGATCCGTATTGATTTATGCTTCGTAGATTACGATTCATGTTTTATTTACAGACTGGTATGGATACATGTTGTTTGATTATGCTACATGTGATAAGATATAATTCATGCTTTTATGTTAATTCAGTTAATTGCATGTATACATTATTTATACTGGGATTTATTCTCACCGGAGTATCCGGCTGTTGTCTTGTTTTGTATGTGTGCATGACAACAGGTGGGACAGGATCGGGGTCAAGAGGATGATGAGAGAAGATGAGTTAGAGTGGTGATTCCGGACTTATTGTCGACTTGGTTTAATACCTGAAATTTAGTAGTTGAACCTTGGACTAGTTTGAATAATTGTTGTACATTATTGTACTTTTATACTGAGATGTATAATATTGATTGATTCCATTACCTTCCGCATTTTAAAGAAAAAATTTTTAGACCCTGTTTATTTTAATTGATAATTAAATCCCAAAGATGATTAAGAAGATGATTAGCGTCCGGGTCCCCACAACAGGTGGTATCAGAGCCGTAGGTTCTGTAGACCGAGATAGAATAGAATGAGCGGGGTAGAGTGAGTTTTCTTTCCTTGCATGTGATTGCTAGCATGAGATTTCTTTTAATGTTGATTTACATTGTGTATGCTAGCATGAGATTATGTTTTTCTGCTTTGAAATACATGGTTATCTGATTATCTGATTTGAGTTGGTAGTATGTATTATTTAGTATGAATCAGATCTGATTCATGATCAGCAGTAAGATGATCAGAGAAAGATTGGAACAGATTTGTAGTATTTGAGTACTAATGCTTTGATAAGCAGATATACCTCCACGGAGAATTCCAGAAAGGGGTAGTACTTCGACTGAACAGATAGATGTATCAGAAACTCATATGGAAATACAGTTGGAAGAATTTCAGTTATTTTAGCCGCCGATTCTGAATGGTGTCGAGACGTCTGAAGATTGTGAGAACTGGTTTGATGACATAGAAATACTATTTGATTTACTTGATTATTCAAATGAGCAGAGAATTAAACTGATATTCCACCAGTTACGAGAGACTGCAAGAAGTTGGTGGATTACAAGTAAAAGAATGCTAGAACAGAGAGGTACAGTGATTTCGTGGGAAATATTCGGAAATGAATTTTATCGAAGATTTTTCTCAGTTTCGTACCGGGAGGACAAGAAAGCAGAGTTTGAGAATTTGAGACAAGGTCAACTGAATATTGAAGGATATGTTGCTAAATTCTCTACTCTACTGCGTTTTGCTCCTCATGTAATTGGGAATGATGAAGCTGTAGCGGATCAGTTCATCAGAGGATTGAACTCGGAGATAGTTGCATTGATGAATATGCAGCGACCTTACCATTTTGTTGATGCCTTGAGTAAAGCAAAGAGAGCGGAGGCGAGTCTGATTAGACAACTAAAAAGGGTGTGTACGATGCAACCCCCGGTACAACAATCCCCTCTCCGATTTGATCGCGGCCGTACGAGTGGAAAGCAAGATTTGCGGAAAGCTCGAAAGAAGCCATTCAAGAAGTTGGGGAGCGGACTGAGTGGTTCGTCTAGCTCCAGTAGTTCCAGCCCGAGTCATACTGGAGTATATTGCAGAACTTGCGGAGGGAGACATCCCACAGAGCAATGCCAGGGAGTGACTGGTAGTTGCCATATTTGTAGACAGCCGGGACACCTTGCTAGAGTTTGTCCTCAGAGAAGTTCTCGAAGATTTTAGGGAGCAGAAGAGCGAGGAACAGACACCAGACACACCTGATGATAGAGTGGCAGGTACTGTTCTTTTATGATTATATTGCATAGGTATTGATATATACTAATGCATTCCCTACGGGTATCTTTGACTGATTTGCATTGAGATACGCTGTATCTGTTGAGTCTGATTGTACTGTGGTATTGATTCCCTTACTTGTTGGAAAAGAAAGATTGATATCAGAGATTTCTGTGAAATATGGTATACTACAGTAAGAAGAGAATGAGGTCGAGTGAGATTATGATGTACTTGTATTTCTGAGTTGACCGCATTATTGATATTAATATGCTGAACAAGTACAGAACTATTATAGATTCTTGTCAGGAGAGTATAAGATTCAGACCAAATAAGGCTGATAAGTAGAGATTTCACGATAAGGATTCTAGATCTAGAATTCCTTTGATATCTGTATTGATTATGACTCGATTGATACAGAAAGGAGGAGATGGTATCCTTATGTATTCAGTAGATGTACTGAAATCGAGCCTAGAATTGGCAGATTTGCCAATAATGTATGAGTTGCTGATATTTTCCAGATGAGATTTTGGATTTGCTTCTGATTGAAAGATAGACTTCAGAATTGAATTGAGATCAAGTACTGTTTGTTTTATTAGAACTCAGTACAGAATGATATTGAATGTGCAGAATGTCACTGAATGAAGTGAAAGAATTGAAAGATCAGTAGAAGAGTACGGGCCAGAAGTTACATTTGATTTAATGTTTCTCGGTGGCATATTTCAGTATGTTCAGAGATATTCTGATGATTTCATGCTAGTTGTATCTATGACATTTTGATATATTTGTAGCATCTGATTGATTGAATCGAATATCTGAAGATTGTATTGAATACTCTGAGAACTGTGATTATTATATACAGAAATTATTCAGATAAGAATCCTGCTTGAAACAGATTGTATTCAGAGTATGTGATATCTGAAGTTAGTACACTGATTGATTTTGACACAGTTGAGATTGTGATCAGTGAATGAGAATGATACCGATATCAGAAAGATCAGAAATTTCAGAAATGCCAGAATTGTCAGAAATTTATTTTTGGTCTGAATTGATAGATTATCGTATACGATTGTTGTTTTGTATCTGCTTGAGTATTGTTATTGTTCTAAAACAGTATTTGAGACAGCTTATATTGTTTGGGGGCATATTATATTTGCAAATGATATATATGGCAGTTGATCTGAGCGACATGAAGATATGATTGATTAGTCAAAATTGACAGTATTGCCAGAAATTGCAGTTTTATGAGTTTACTAAACTCACTAGATCCGTATAGATTATTGATATTATGAATCTGATTTGATAGTACTGTTATTCTGAGTCAGTGTTTGATATAGATTATTCAAACCGAATCAGAGTTGAATTCGAGAACTTCAGTAGATCCGAAATATAATCAGAATGTTCAGAGCTTAATTTCGATAATCAGAACAGAACATCGATCAGAGTGGCAGATATGTGATTTTGTTACGGTATGAGAATGATTATCTGTGATGCCAAATGTTTCAGAATTTTACAACAGAATTTGATATCGATAGTCAGAACTGAATACCAGGTAGGTAATTTTCCTTAATTTATATCATTAACTGATTGTTTATAACAAATAGTTCGAATTGGAAATGACAGATAGGGTCAGAAGCGCACAGAAATAGATTCAGTAGTCATTCCGGTAACAGAAAGTATATGATAATTCGAACATATAGTTTTTATATAGACAGATTAAATCAGTTATGGCAGAATTTATGCTGAAATGTTGGCAGAATTGTACTGAAATGTCTGAACCGCCAATAAATGAAGATAGAAAGATAGAGATCAGAAGATTTATTACAGAATTTGTATATTCTTGACTAGACATGGGAAGTATATTTCGATGAATTTCGTAATAAGACCACTGCAATACTTTCCAAATTGTGATATGATATGATTGTGATTGACATATTGTTCAATCTATATCTATTAGTTTGTACAAGATGACGTACAAACATGACTAGATGACAAAGATCGTGGTCAAAGAAATGGTCAGATTGATCAGAATGTAGAACTAGACTATATCAGATTGTGATTTTTATTGAGTTTGTAATTGTGGCAGAATACACCAGGAACTCATTCATATATTATCCACAGACTGACAGATAGCCAGAGTGTACTATCCGGATATTGAAAGATATCCAGGGAGTGGCAGTGATGGATGCTAGCACCAGTTGATATGACATATTGTCACTGTGTGAATTATTGTACGATCGTAGTTATCAGATAACCAGATGGATAATGAAATAGTTACAGACGATATATTATACAGTGAGTACTGCAGATTTCTTTGGTATAAGAATAAGATCTCGGAGATACATGAGATAAGATTTGATACGGTCAGAGATATGATAAGGAAAATGTAGCTAATTCAGAAGAGAATGAAGATAGCTCAGACCAGACAGACTTAATACGCCAACGTCGGATGATGACGATTGGTATTTGAGGCCGAAGACTTAATATATCCTTGACTGGGATAAACAGATTTGATATCAGCTAATGATATTGATTTGGTATGAGCTGTTGATTGATATATACGGATGTTGTATAGCCAGTATTGTGAGATTGATTCGGTCAGAGTTATTTCGAAGGGTATTATGATATTATGCTCTTGAATTATTATTCCAATTTAGAATCACAGATCCGTACAAGAAAGATATTTCAGAATGAAGACTATCCTATTATTGAAAATACAGTAAGTGACAGGGCCTCAAAGAGACTATCTGAAAGACAGAACTTGGCATGAGATTAAGATTTCTGAATGGAGTCATTGAGATGAGTTTTGATTTAAACTCTGTATACATTTCTTCTGATATATCTGAATTGATTACCTGTGATTTCGAGGACGAAATCATTTTTTAGAGGGGGAGAAATGTAAGGCTCGAGATTTATTAATCTTCATTGATGTGATATTCGGAAGATATGAGTATGCATGACATGTAAAGAGAAGCACTAAATGAGATTATGAAGTGGTGCATGAAATAATAGACCGCACCCGCGGTAAGGAAAGGACCGCACCCGCGGTTGAGCTCATGAATTGTGGAAGAATTACAGTAGCATGAGCACACCCGCGCTACGAACAAGACCGCACCCGCGGTTGATAGACAGAGAGTTGGAGATTAATTACGGAAGTGACACCGCACCCGCGGTGCTAGACAGACCGCACCCGCGGTTCTGCTACAGTGAGGTCAGTGCACCCGCGTTACAGGACTGAGCGCACCCGCGGTCGAAGCTTTCGGAAAAGTTGATGTATATCCTTACACTGAGCGCACCCGCGGTTACTGAATGAGCGCACCCGCGGTGCGACGTGCAGCTTGAAAAATAAGCCACGTTTCCTGGTGTTGCATGCAGTATATATATAGATATACAATCGATTCATTCTTCACAATTCAGAGAGGAATCAAGAAAAGGCTCCGAGGAAGGATTCCAATTTGTGATTGAAGATTTTGGAGATCCATCCGTCCGATTGTGAATCCGACTTCAGTACTTTGTTTCTATCGACGCAGGCTACAACTGGACGTAAGTTTTGTTACGTTTGGACATGATTTGAATTTATGATATTGTCAGAATTGAATATGAATCAGATATGATGTTTCTGCTACAGTAGACATTGTATAACTGAAGTCAGATTAAAGAATAGACTGTTTATGAAATTGTTATGAATTTCAGAGTTTATTTAGTTGAGATTCTATATCTGAGTTGTGTTATTATTCAGATTTTGAGTTGTACTGATACTGGTTATGAATTCTGGTATTATATCTGTGATGTTGAGATAGACGGGGTTATCGTGACTGTATTATTATGCCGTCGAAACATCAGTAGATTGATATTGATCAGATTCAGTAATGATTTCGATTGTATCGTGATATCATTGATATGAATTAGATTGTACCTTGTTCAGATATGGATCAGATTATATACTGATGTGAGTATTGATCAAAACAGGTCTTGAATTGAGTTATATACTGATATGGTATTTATATGATCGTCATTATCAGATTTGGATATGGATAGATTGGAATACCAGACTTCGTTTTCATCAGACCGAGAAGAGAAAGGAATAAATGGATGTTCATTGGGAGATCCACTTGAGTTAGATTTAACTCGAGTTTCCCTAAATCACATACATGTATGGTATTGTTTTTATACCTTTGTGTTTTAATGAGTATGTTTATTCTATTGAACTAGAAGTAGAAAGCAGAGAGCTATTAAGTAAGAGTCACTGACAGAGGGGTTAGATTTTGAGAGACTTGCACTGACCCATTGCACATTGTCAGAATAGGCTGTCTTGGTAGATACGCCAAGGCACTGGACGTTTGGTATATCGTTATGCTTCAGATACAGATAGCATTCTATTCGATATAGATTAGACCAAAGTCCAGAAATAAGAACGTACCGCCACTGCGACTGGTAGTAGTAGGTGGGAGACTTGTTACGTTCTTATTCACCGGGATCCCTATATTAGAATGAGAGATGAGTCGAGTTTTAGATATTGAGACTAAAATTTGATTTACAGATCCGTATTGATTTATGCTTCGTAGATTACGATTCATGTTTTATTTACAGACTGGTATGGATACATGTTGTTTGATTATCCTACATGTGATAAGATATAATTCATGCTTTTATGTTAATTCAGTTAATTGCATGTATACATTATTTATACTGGGATTTATTCTCACCGGAGTATCCGGCTGTTTTCTTGTTTTGTATGTGTGCATGACAACAGGTGGGACAGGATCGGAGTCAAGAGGATGATGAGAGAAGATGAGTTAGAGTGGTGATTCCGGACTTATTGTCGACTTGGTTTAATACCTGAAATTTAGTAATTGAACCTTGGATTAGTTTGAATAATTGTTGTACATTTGTAGAACCCGTAAGTCAGTAGACGTATAAGCCGTGCATAATTCTAGATTTTTAAATTTAATTGACTTCATTGCATGATTATTTTAAATGCATTTGTTTGAAGTTAATTATTTTATTATTTCAGTTCAGTAGTTTGATTTTTAGCATTTCAGTTATTTCAGTGAGGCCGGACCGGAGTCGGAGTTTTGAGGTAGAATTTAAGATTTCGAGAAATAATTCCAGAAGTTAATTTAGCTAGCAAGTAAGTTCATTTAAGCTAGTAAGGGAGGTTTGAGGATTTAATTTAATTATTTGAGGTGATTAAGAAATGAACTCATTTAAGTTATTTAATTAAGGGGTTAGCTCACTAAAATTATTTAAAGGATTAGTAAGGCTTTCAAGGATTATTAGTTGACTAGATAATCAACATTTTTCTTTATTTTATCATGCATTTTTTGGCCACCCTTAGTGCTAGAAGATTCATTTTCCATTTCATCAACTTTGACCAATTCTTTGCATGTAATTAGTAGGATAATTCTAGGATTTTTGGGAGCACAATTTAATTAAATAAATGGACATATCCTAGTCTAGAATCAAGAGAGAAATTTCGGCCACTACCTCCTAGAAGCATCCACCAACTCATTTGATATCAATTCAAAATTTAAAATTCAAAGGAGAGTGGACTTGGTCTTGATTCTTCCTTATATTTTGCACCCTTCTCCTCATTATGCCAGTTAATTATTTTACGTGCATTAAATAGAAAATGATTATTTTTGAGATTTATGCGATATGGCTTGTGGTTCATTCACTATGTGGGAGTGTTATTTTATACGGTCGCCAGTGACCGGCCAGCTCAGTTCAGTTTCAGCCTCCCCGGTAGCCAGTTACCGATCAGTTCAGCTTAGTGCAGTGGCCACAGGCGTAAAACATAATCTCAAATGAAAATTTTACCAGATATTTCAGTACAGGCTCCAAGGAGCAAATATTTTTACAGTAATTTCCAGTTCAGTTATGCACGTATTTTAATTGCTCAGTACAGATTATTTTCAGTATGCCTCAGGACAGGATATGTTAACTCATACATATTTTAATTCAGATTTTTACTCGTTACCTGTGATATATGCATGCTGAGTCTTTAGGCTCACTAGACTTGATTGTTGTAGGTACGGATGAGGCCAGGGCCGAGGGTGGGGACCAGTGAGCCAGCTTGGGTCGGCAGTAGTGGCACCCGAGGACCTCAGAGCAGCAGTTGTTATTTTATTCCGCAAACATTTTATCAGTCGTTGGATATTTTTAAATTGTGGTTGTTGGCAAAACTTTAATTTTCTTCCGCTGCTATTATTTTGAAATATTGAACTTGATTCACCAGTGATTTTATGAATGAGGCCATTTAAGTTCTTTTAAAAAGAAAATTTTTAACTTTCCGCAAATTTTCAAGAAAGGAGTTTTAGGCCCTTCACAGTTGGTATCAGAGCGGTGGTTCTGTATAGGGTTTCACTACTACTGGCCGCGAGAAGCTCACGAAGCCACGCCTTTGGTCTGTAAGTTTTTCAGTTCAGCATTTTGTTCAGCATTTTAGTTAAAGCATGAATTAGTTTGTCAGCATGCTTCAAAATTTTCAGTATTTCAGAGTTCATTTAAAATAAATTATGGAATTATGCATGTTAGTTACGTATGGGTTATGTTGGAACAGTATGCCCCCTAGACGCATTTTATAGCGCAACAGAGAGGAGGAGCCTCGCCGAGAAGACAGGGAGGAGCGTAGACTAGAGGGAGACCTACCACCTCCTCCACCGCCCCCACCGGACATGAGTGCCCAGATGTTAGCTGGGATGGCACAGTTCTTCGCACAGTTTGCGGGGGGCAATGCCGCAGCCGTAGCCGCAGCCACAGCCAGGCCGACAGGGCCCGAGGCTGTTTATGAGCGATTCATGAAGATGCGCCCGAAGGAGTTCTCTGGGGCATCTGACCCCATGGTTGCCGAGGGATGGATCAAATCCCTCGAGGTTATCTTCGATTTTATGGAGCTGGAGGACGCAGACCGAGTCCGATGTGCCACCTACCTGTTCACTGGAGACGCCCGCTTATGGTGGGAAGGAGCTTCGGTAGCCCTGACATTGGCTACACTTTCTTGGACCCGCTTTACGGAGGTTTTCTACTCCAAGTATTTTGCTGAGGAGGTTCGCACCAGGCTGACCACCGAGTTCATGAGTCTGAGACAGGGGGATATGACGGTTACGGAGTTTATCCGTAAGTTCGAGAGGGGCTGTCACTTTGTGCCCCTGATAGCGAATGATGCCAGAGCCAAGCTGATGCACTTCCTGGTGGGTTTACGGCCGATCTTGCGCCGGGATGTTAGGGTATCTGACCCTGCTACTTATGAGGTTGTCGTCTCCAAGGCCTTAGCCGCAGAGCAGGATCTGCGGGATATCGAGAGGGATCGCCAGGGCAAGCGCCCAGTCCAGGCACCGCACCGCCCTCCTCCTCATCAGCATCAGCAGCAGAATAAGAGGCCTTTTCATGGACCGCCCAGGAACCGAAGCCAGCAGCAGCAGCAGCGGGGACGCCCAGCCCCGAGGACTCAGGAGCACCCAGTCTGTCCCAGGTGCTCACGTCGCCATCCTGGAGCATGTATGGCTGGCTCAGGAAAGTGTTTTAAGTGTGGCAGTCCAGACCACATGTTGCTGCAGTGTCCTCAGAGGAATCTGCCTACCCAAGGCAGATTTTTTGCTCTCCATGCCGCGGAAACCAACCCGGAGACTATGTTGTTGACAGGTACCTTTAAACTTTAAGTTATTATTTGAATTTCCGCGTTTTGGGAATCGGGATTTAGATTTTGAACTTAGAACTGTTATAGGATTGCATGCTCTACTCAGATTTATTTCGGGGAAATTAAGCTAGAGGAACCTAGACCTTTGCATGTCTATAAGTTTAGATCTTGTAGTGGGATTCAACTTAGAGCTCCGCTCTTTCAGGGAGAATTTTTATATCTGGTTCCGCTACCAAGGCCTTGATAGATTCAGGGGCCACTCACTCGTTTATTTCGGAGATCTTTTCAAACTTTCTCAAGATCCAGACCATTAGGCTAGATACAGCCTTTTCAGTAGTATTGCCGTCAGGCGAGGAGATGGCCGCTACCAATGTTATCCGAGATATAGACCTTGAGTTGCACGGTAATCTTGTTTATGCGGATCTGATTGTGCTACCGATGCCGGAATTTGACATCATCCTAGGGATGGACTGGCTATTGAGGAACAGAGTGTTGATAGACTTCCAGCGGAGATCCGTTCTTGTCCGACCGCCTGGAATGGAGCAGTTCTTATTTGAGCCGGACAGGTACTTTCCTTTACCGCGCATTATTCCTTATGTTCAGGCTAGGAAGCTCATGCATAGAGGGTGTCGGGCATTTCTAGCAACCTTTTTATCTGTCCCCGAGGAACCCAGCCAGTCAGCCTCAGATGTTCCGGTTGTAAGAGATTTCTTAGACGTTTTTCCCGAAGACGTCTCTGGTATGCCACCAGAGAGAGAGGTGGAGTTTTCCATTGAGCTTATGCCAGGTACGGCTCCGATATCCAAAGCACCGTACCGACTAGCACCGACAGAGATGGCAGAGCTTAAGAAGCAGATCCAGGAACTTCTCGACAAGGAGTTCATTCGCCCGAGCTTTTCTCCATGGGGCGCGCCAGTCTTATTCGTGAAAAAGAAGGATGGCACGATGAGGCTTTGCATTGACTACAGGGAGTTGAACAGGGTTACAGTGAAGAATAAATACCCACTGCCGAGGATTGAGGATCTGTTTGACCAGTTGCAGGGAGCTTCGATTTTCTCCAAGATAGATCTGCGTTCTGGTTATCACCAGTTGAGGGTGAGAGGTGCTGATGTTTCGAAGACAGCTTTCAGGACTCGTTATGGTCACTACGAGTTCCTTGTGATGCCGTTCGGTCTGACGAATGCGCCAGCGATCTTCATGGATCTCATGAATCGCGTATTTCAGCCGTACCTCGACCAGTTTGTGATAGTGTTCATAGATGACATTCTCGTCTACTCCAAGAGTCGGGAGGAGCACAGCAGGCATCTGACCACAGTGTTGCAGACATTGCAGAAGCACAAATTATTCGCAAAGTTCAGTAAGTGCGAATTCTGGTTAGAGAAGGTGGCGTTCTTGGGCCACATTGTTTCTAGCAGTGGTATTGAGGTAGACCCCGCAAAAGTTGTAGCAGTCAGAGATTGGGTTGTGCCTCAGAATGCATCCGAGATCCGCAGTTTCCTTGGGCTAGCAGGATATTACAGAAAATTCATCCAGGGATTTTCCTCTATCGCCGTTCCACTCACAGCACTGACAAAGAAAAATGTGAAGTTTGTGTGGAGCGAGGAGTGTCAGAAGAGCTTCGATACTTTGAAGCAAGCTCTTATTTCAGCACCAGTTTTGGCCATGCCATCAGGGCCCGGCGAGTTTGTCCTTTATACCGATGCTTCGAAGCTTGGTTTAGGTGTAGTTTTGATGCAGCATGGGAGAGTGATAGCGTATGCTTCTCGACAGTTGAAAATCCACGAGAAGAATTACCCTACCCATGATCTGGAGTTAGCAGCCGTAGTTTTTGCTTTGAAGATTTGGAGGCACTATCTGTATGGAGAGAAGTGCCAGATCTTTACCGACCATAAGAGCCTCAAGTATTTCTTTACGCAGAAGGAGCTGAACATGCGTCAGAGGCGTTGGTTGGAGCTTGTGAAAGACTACGATTGTGACATTAGCTACCACCCGGGTAAAGCTAATGTAGTTGCGGATGCTTTGAGCAGGAAAGTCGCAGTGATGGCTCATTTGACGATGCAGAAACCTCTTCAGGTTGAGATGCAGAGGTTTGATCTTGAGACTTATCCTCGAGGTAGATATCCTCGTTTATCTACCTTGACTATCCAGTCCTCTCTTATTGACCGTATTCGCAGCGGTCAGGCAGCAGATGAGCAGTTGGCACAGTGGAAGAAGAGAGATGAAGCCAAGGGCAGTGTTTTGTATTCAGTCAGCGACGGTATTGTGAGATACCGAGATAGGATATGGGTTCCTAGCAGTGATTCTATCCAAGCAGACATCTTATCAGAGGCCCATACGTCCCCGTACTCCATTCACCCTGGGAGTACGAAGATGTACAAAGATCTGCAGCTATTGTATTGGTGGCCAGGAATGAAGAAGGACATCAGGCGTTTTGTATCCGAGTGCCTGACTTGCCAGTTAGTGAAGGCCGAGCATCAGAGACCAGCAGGTTTGCTCAAGCCTCTTCCTATTCCCGAGTGGAAGTGGGAGAACATTACCATGGACTTTGTGACCGGATTGCCGAGGTCAGCCAGAGGATCGAATGCTATCTGGGTGATTGTAGATCGTCTTACCAAATCAGCGCACTTCTTGCCTATTAAGACGACTTTCACCATGGTTCAGTATGCAGAGCTGTATATCCGAGAGATAGTCCGACTCCATGGTATTCCAGTTTCTATCATATCCGATAGAGATCTCAGATTCACTTCCTCGTTTTGGAAGAGTTTGCATTCGACTATGGGTACGAAGTTGCTGTTTAGCACAGCTTTCCATCCGCAGACAGATGGACAGTCGGAGCGAGTTACTGAATCTTAGAGGATCTTCTCCGTGCTTGCGTCATTGATTTCTCTGGGAGTTGGGAGTCGAACTTACCATTGGTAGAGTTCACCTATAACAACAGTTTCCAGTCGTCTATAGGTATGGCTCCATATGAGGCGCTGTATGGCCGCAAGTGTAGATCTCCTGTTCATTGGGATGAAGTAGGAGAGAGAGCAGAGTTGGGTCCAGAGATTGTTCAGCAGGCAGCAGATGTAGTAGTCAAGATCCGTGATAGAATGAGGACTGCTCAGAGTCGACAGAAGAGTTATGCCGATCAGCGGAGGAGAGAGTTAGAGTTTGCAGTGGGCGATCATGTCTTCGTGAAAGTGGCACCTATGAAGGGTGTCATGAGATTTGGCAAGAAAGGGAAGCTCAGTCCGAGATTCATTGGACCGTTTGAGATCCTCGACAGAGTTGGGACGCTAGCGTATCGTGTGGCTCTTCCGCCGAATCTGGCCGGAGTACACAATGTCTTTCACGTCTCCATGCTGAGGAAGTATATGGCAAATCCTTCGCATGTGCTGAATTTCGAGCCGTTGCAGCTTACTCCGAACTTATCTTATGAGGAGAGACCCGTGCAGATCCTAGACAGACAGGAGAAGAAACTTCGGAACAAGCTTGTTAAGCGAGTCAAAGTCAAATGGCTCAACCATTCAGAGGAGGAAGCTACGTGGGAGTCTGAGTCGGAGATGAGGAGTCGATACCCTGAGTTATTCGGTGAGTTCTAATTTCGAGGACGAAATTTATTTAAGGGGGGAAGGATTGTAGAACCCGTAAGTCAGTAGACGTATAAGCCGTGCATAATTCTAGATTTTTAAATTTAATTGACTTCATTGCATGATTATTTTAAATGCATTTGTTTGAAGTTAATTATTTTATTATTTCAGTTCAGTAATTTGATTTTTAGCATTTCAGTTATTTCAGTGAGGCCGGACCGGAGTCGGAGTTTTGAGGTAGAATTTAAGATTTCGAGAAATAATTCCAGAAGTTAATTTAGCTAGCAAGTAAGTTCATTTAAGCTAGTAAGGGAGGTTTGAGGATTTAATTTAATTATTTGAGGTGATTAAGAAATGAACTCATTTAAGTTATTTAATTAAGGGGTTAGCTCACTAAAATTATTTAAAGGATTAGTAAGGCTTTCAAGGATTATTAGTTGACTAGATAATCAACATTTCCCTTTATTTTATCATGCATTTTTCGGCCACCCTTAGTGCTAGAAGATTCATTTTCCAACTCATCAACTTTGACCAATTCTTTGCATGTAATTAGTAGGATAATTCTAGGATTTTTGGGAGCACAATTTAATTAAATAAATGGACATATCCTAGTCTAGAATCAAGAGAGAAATTTTGGCCACTACCTCCTAGAAGCATCCACCAACTCATTTGATATCAATTCAAAATTTAAAATTCAAAGGGGAGTGGACTTGGTCTTGATTCTTCCTTATATTGTGCACCCTTCTCCTCACCCCTCATAACCATTTTTCCCCCCCTCTCCTTTTCAAAAATTCAGAGTGAATTCACACTCATTTTCAGTAGAAAAATCGTGAGGTACCTAGCCAAAAAGAAGAGAGAAAAATCGAGAGCAAGGTAAGGTAGAAAAGAGAAGCGCTCCACCTCCTCCGTGCCGCGTCGTCGTTGTTTCGTTCGTTTTCTTTCGAAACAAAACCAGGCATGTCTAGATTTCTTTCAAACCTCAATCAAGTCATATTATCATTTATTTTTCAGTACATGATCATGTTTATTCAAGTAAAAATCGAGATCCATGTCAAAACATTTTGAAACCACACATGCAGAATTTTCGATTTCCTTGGCAAGCTTCATGGTTTCTTTTGTTTTGTGAGTTTCAGGTATTGGATCGACTCCAGGCTCCCAAGGCGGCTTATATACATGTAGTAGGATGCATTAGGACCATGTTGGTCCATTCAAACCAGCCCCATGCTTGCTGGAAATTCAGAATGACAGCAACCTCCCCATAGGTGCAGAAATGTTGTTCGAAAAATTCAGTTTCTTGTCATGGAGGAAGGATCTGATCTTGGCTGCCCCAAAGGCCTATAGCCATGGTTGGATCACTTCCCTAGCAAGTCTAAGACGTGACTAAGTTGCCCTTTTGGTGTCTTGGTCCATGGTTCATCGGTTTTTAATAAAAACATCACAACAGGCCCCTATACCCCTTCGGCTACTTCGGTTGGACAGCTTTTGGTTCGTTTCTTTTGGTTGCTTGGTATGGATCTTGGTTGGCCTATGGCCCTTAGCCACGGTTCATATCATACTCCTAGATGTCTAGATCGTGCCATGGTCAATCAAATGGCCATTGGAACGACACGAGACATCGATCATAGCATAAACACTACACACGCATGCACGTTGCTCTCGGTTGGACCCTTCGGTTGAGTTATGGTGTGATGCGGATTGTGGCTGGCCTAGGGCCCTTAGCCATGGTTCAAATCATTCCTTGGGATGTTGGTAAGAGTCTTTGGTCAGTGGTTCACTCCCCTAATGGCCGATAGTCTCGAAACCAACGCAAGTCTTGTAGTTGCGCAGCTGCTGGAAATTACAGCAAGTTGCTGTGTCGGTTCAGAGGCTCGTTCGAGTTCTTGGTTGGCTTTTGTCCCATGGCCTTGGACTGGACAATGCCTCATTGAGTTGGGAAGGTCATGTTTTTGACCGTTCGTCATTCGGATCATTTTCGAGGTCGTACGAGAATTTACGGTGCAATGTGCCAAATTGACTCTCGAAAGAGCGTTTCGTGTTTTGGCCTCCATTCCACCTAGATTTCGACCCTATCATTTTAGGAGCATTATTTTATGATTTTTCAGCGTATTTTAATCATGACTATACGTCGGTTCAGTGTCGGTTCAGGTTGGCTCGGAGTCATGATTAAATGCGAAGTCATTAGGCGTCATAGTCGCATCTTTTGAACGTAAATTGCATAGTTGGTCAAGTTTAAGCTATTGCATAATTTTCATGGCACAGTTAGGTTGCAGTGAGCCTGGGAACGATCCAATCCAATCCAGTTGGTAAAATTACAGGAATTTTCATTATGCCAGTTAATTTTTTTACGTGCATTAAATAGAAAATGATTATTTTTGAGATTTATGCGATATGGCTTGTGGTTCATTCACTATGTGGGAGTGTTATTTTATACGGTCGCCAGTGACCGGCCAGCTCAGTTCAGTTTCAGCCTCCCCGGTAGCCAGTTACCGATCAGTTCAGCTTAGTGCAGTGGCCACAGGCGTAAAACATAATCTCAAATGAAAATTTTACCAGATATTTCAGTACAGGCTCCAAGGAGCAAATATTTTTACAGTAATTTCCAGTTCAGTTATGCACGTATTTTAATTGCTCAGTACAGATTATTTTCAGTATGCCTCAGGACAGGATATGTTAACTCATGCATATTTTAATTCAGATTTTTACTCGTTACCTATGATATATGCATGCTGAGTCTTTAGGCTCACTAGACTTGATTGTTGTAGGTACTGATGAGGCCAGGGCCGAGGGTGGGGACCAGTGAGCCAGCTCGGGTCGGCAGTAGTGGCACCCGAGGACCTCAGAGCAGCAGTTGTTATTTTATTCCGCAAACATTTTATCAGTCGTTGGATATTTTTAAATTGTGGTTGTTGGCAAAACTTTAATTTTCTTCCGCTGCTATTATTTTGAAATATTGAACTTGATTCACCAGTGATTTTATGAATGAGGCCATTTAAGTTCTTTTAAAAAGAAAATTTTTAACTTTCCGCAAATTTTCAAGAAAGGAGTTTTAGGCCCTTCACAACATTATTGTACTTTTATACTGAGATGTATAATATAGATTGATTCCATTACCTTCCGCATTTTAAAGAAAAAATTTTTAGACCATGTTTATCTTAATTGATAATTAAATCCCGAAGATGATTAGCGTCCGGGTCCCCACATCCTGTTTACGTGAAGCAGACAATGAGAGACAAATCGGATAGTAGAGCCAATTTGTGCTACTTTGTCGGATATCCAAAGAACTCTGTTAAATATTTTTCTATTATCCTCGTGAAACAAAGGGTTTGTTCCAAGGAATGCCACCTTCTTGGTGAAGGAGTTTCTATTAGATATAAAAGGCAGAATAATAGAACTCGATGAGATTCGATAACCACCCACTACACAAATAGTAGAACCTACTCCCAACAGCCAATCAAAGAAACACAAGCTCCTAGGAGATCTGAAAGGATCTCAAGGCCGCCTAACAGGTTGAGCCTGCTTCTTGAAGAGGGCCAAGGTTAGCTCATTCCTGAAGGCGATCCAAGGAATTTCAAAGAAACATTGTCTGATGCCGATTTATCTAATTGGCTTGAAGCCATGCAGTCCGAGATGGACTCCATGTATTCGAACCAAGTGAGGTCCTTAGTAGATCCATCTGACGGAATTGTTCTCATAGGATATAAATGGATTTATAAGAGGAAATTTGGAGCGGATGGGATGGTGGTAACCTTCAAAGTTAGAATGATAGCAAAAGCATATACTCAAAGGTAAGGTATTGACTATGAGGAAACATTTTCTCCAGTCACAATGTTCAAGTCCATTAAGATACTGCTAGCCCTAGTAGCATGATATGATTATGAAATATGGTAGATGAATGTGAAAATAACATTCCTTAATGGGGGTATTAAGGAAGATATTTACATGTCTCAACCTGAAGGATTCACATCAGTAGGAAGTGAGCGTAAAGTATGCAAACTTCAGAGATCTTTTTATGGACTAAAACAGGCATCAAGTAGCTGGAACCTCATATTCGAAAACACTATCTAAGAGTTTTATTTTAACAAAAATCTTGAGGAACCTTATGTATACAGGAAGGTTCGTGGGAGTGCAGTGACATTCATAGTGCTTTATGTCGATGACATTCTACTTATTGAGAATGATGTAGGGATGTTGTAGTCAACTAAAGTATGGTTAGCTGGTAAGTTCTCCATGAAGGATATGGGTGGAGCATCATATGAATTAGGAATACATGTCTATAGGGATAGATCAAAGAGGATGCTAGGTCTAACCCAATCCACATATATCGATACCATACTAAGGATATTCTCTATGGAGGATTCCAAGAGAGGATATCTCCTAATGTCTTATAGTGTGACTCTATCCAAGTCTATGTGCCCTAAGACTGATGAAGAGATAGAAACCATGAGCCGCATTGCATATGCGTCTGCCATAGGTACTATTATGTATGGTATATATATACTCGACCTGATATTGCATATGCACTGAGTGTTGCAAGCAGATATCAGTCGAATCTCATACCACTGTATTGGAAAGCAGTGAAAGGCAATCTTAAGTACTTGAGAAGAACTAAGAATCTGTTCTTGGTATACGGGATATAAGTCGAATCTCGGACCACTGCATTGATCCGTTTACCGACTCCATTGAGAGTCATTAGGTGGGGAGATTGGGTGTAGTTTCGAAATACGAAAATGCATTGTAGTCGGAGATTCACCGTTCACCTATGGGTGAATATATCCTATGTGATATGATGAGTTAATAGCGCAAGGATTCTATGGCCACAATAAAAAATGTGCGTTAGGGAAAGGTGTTTTCCTAGTTGCACATACCATGACACTGTTAGTACTCAAATATAAATCGCATCGCTATCGAAGTCATATGCAACTCGATATACCAATGGTTGTAAATTTGATCATGATATATGTGCTGAAGGGACCGTACTGTATGCTAACCATGAGTAAATGTTCTTGCAGGCACTATCAATGATACCTAGGGGATCATGGAACGATGCTACTAGACGCTCTTACCTTGATCTGATGGGTGCGATCAGAAATGAGTTCTGACATTCTTGATCAAGGAGTTGATGAAAAGAATAGGGCTAACAAGGGTATGCCCCAATATTAGAATAAATGTTATTTTTAATCACATGGAGATGTGAACCCACGACTAGTTGTACCCTTGAACCATTGAGGGTCACACAAGTAACAGATTCTGTGTTCTCGTTCAGAAAGTCAAAGTTCAAGGAGTTGAAATTTGGCGACTATAGTTTGATAGAGATCAAACATGAAGCTTATAAAGGAGTTTATGAGCTGATTCCATATGATGGAAGAAATGAAAGTTAGCATGATTACTAATTAAGGAAGGAGAGTGAAAGTATCTATTTTGTGAAGGAGTTCATTAAAACTGGCATGTGCCCAATATGATAAATCAAAATTTTGATCTTGAAATTTTCATCAAAATTTTTCATTTTTCTTTATATGAACAAGATTTGTATCCTTGACACATCGTCGCTCTCGGATCGTCGATCGAGGTTATAATGAGTACGAAATAATTTATTTAGTGAATTGAGAATTTACTGATTAAATGATTGTACTCGTAGTAGTGATTACTAACATGTACAAATTCCTTTATATGTTCTAGAAGAGTCTAGAATATAATTAACCTATGAGTTAATTATATAAATTAAATAATGATTATTTAATTAATTTATATACATATATATATTTTATATGGTGATATAAAATAAGTGTATATATGGTATTAATATATCATGTATTCTTAAAAGTTGATAAATATATTATATATTAATAATATGAGAATTTAAATATAATAAAATATCCTTCCCAAATGCAATATCTACTCTCGGCCACCACAAAGGAATTGGAAGAAAATTTGGCAAAAAGGAACACATTAGATTTGCTTAATTATGGATTAAGAATCTATAATGTTGATTAAGAATCAATAAGCACAAAGATTAACAAAAATCTTCCCATCTTTTGAAAGCATAGTCACGGACAAGTTAAAAAGTTGGAAGCAAAATATTTCACATAATCAATTTTGGATTATTGACTTAATTAGCTCCAATAAACATTGATTAAAAATCAATAAATCCTTCCCACCTCAAAAAAAGTCTCTCGGCCAATATACAAAAGGTTGAGAAAATTTCGGTCATGTGATTTTTTTCCACCGCCGCGCCGCTTTGTCTCTATATTTTGGAAATTCGGAGGCTACATTCTTAACACATAAATCGTTTGGATTTTTTAGTGCAAACCAAGCAAGTAATACAGTCTTCGATCGTGAACCTAATTAGGCAATCAAAGGAGAAGATTCGTTCGTATGGATATACAAGAAATGCTATATCCGCCTAAAATATCGGATTAGTTAGGAGTCCAACGTTGAGAACGCAAATATAAAATTCTAAACCCCCTATAATGGTTTTAAACACACTATGCCCAAACAAAATTTTTTAAAATTTCGCTGCGTCTTGCGTGCGAGAACATGACTTTTACTTTTTGAATTTTGTAACCATGTTACTATTTGCTTTAATAAAGCATTTACTGTTTTTATTTTAAGATGGAATCCGGGGTTTGATGTCCGGCTCTTCTATCTATAAATAAGTTCATTCTGTGTCTTTAGAAGGACACGGTTGAGTTTGCTCCTTTCTATTCTCTCTCTTGTAAAAACCCTTCTGAAGCTTATCAATAAAATTTAAAGTTCTGTAACAACTTTGTAAGTTCTTACTGTTTTTATTTTCTGTTTTTATTTACTGTTTTTTTTAATTTTTATTTTCATAAGTTTAGCCTGAATGACAGGCTAAAGTATTTGTGCTAAATTATTACCTTACTATGACATGATCTATATTTATTTGTTCTTGAGATCAGATTGAGATAATAAAAGATCTATTTAAATTTTTGGAATTTAATGTAATATAAGAGTCTTTGGTTAGAACATAAGATAAAGAGATGAACCAGGAAATGGTAAACACAATGTTCGAGTTTAACCAGGAAAAATAAATTCATGTTGTAGCCCTTTAGCCTGCTTAGCCGAGAGATGGCGTTTAAGGCGTTCATGGGTGATTTTTTATGAATTTATGATTCTGAGGTGGACCTCGGTAAAATCCTCTGTTGTTTAATTTCTTTGGTATATTTTTTATAAATCCTTTTATGTTTTGTAAAAGTTCCAAATATGAATCTTATATTCATTTTATTCTGGGATTTAAATTCTTCCTTTTCTTAGCTCAATAAGAGTTGAAGATGGTATATAGGCTGGAAACCAATAACCTCCATGTGTGCGAAAGCCACTAAGAAAAAGTTTGGTGTAACAACGCCACGTATCATATTCCTCATCTTGATCCCAAGCCCCAGATGGTATCAGAGCCATGGAAATAGTCTGGATAATAATTTAGCACTTTTTATTCAAATGAATATTTTCGGTTTTAAAGAAACTGTTCAAAACAGTTTGAATGAAGAATATGATTTACCTGATAATTTAGATTTATTGAATAAATGGACTATTCCTAAGATAGAATCTAAAATGATCTATAAGTTAGGAACCTTTGAAAAAATTGGTTTTAAACAAGTGGTTAAAACTACAGAATCATCGGTACCACTTCATAATAATGAAATGGTTATTAGATTGTTAAACAATAAATATATTTTGCCTTATAGGAAAAATTACAAATTCATGCATATAGGTTTAATTCAAATAGCTTTTAGACCTTTAACATTAGAAGGACTACCAGAAAGCTTCATAGCAGCTTTAAGAGATGGTAGAAATTTGAATTGGAAACAATCCCTTATGGGAATAATTCAATCTAGTCTGGCTCATGGTCCAGTATATTTTGATGTTTATCCGAATTTATCTTTATCTTTGTCTGTTATTAATATATTAGATTCTTTAACATTAAATGTTAAAACTCATGGTTATAATTATACTCCTGGCACAGAAGTCATATGTATCTGTTATCGTATTTATTATAAGCCATTATTTACACTGAATCCTATGTGTAAAAGAATAGATAAAAAATTAAATGAAACTATTCTAATAGAAACTAATTTTAATAGATCTAATATTACAACTCGTAGATCTATAAAATGGGAAGAAATTGAATTTCCAGAAAACTGGATAATTGAACAAGTTGTTACTAGAAATCCTATAATAAATAGGGATTTACAACAAGTTATTCAGAATAATGAAGGATCTGTTCAAATACAGTTTAATAATGAACAAAGAAGATTATTGCCATCTTCTATCTATACTAGATCAAGATCTAGTCATTCTTTTATTTCGCCTTTAGATTATTTGGTGGATATTCCTCAAACTTCTAGAGCTTCTACTTCTCAGATAAGAGAAGATGTTGAGTCTCCTGTACAAGATACAGTAGATGAATTAATTATTAATCAGAATAATATTGTGCATAAAAGTAACTTTCAAAAAGTTAGAGAAACTGATACAGTTTCAGAAATGAATTTTAGTATTTAATGGATAGTAAAACTAAAATTGATTTTACTAAAGGATCTCTTGCTAGGGCAAGGATCAATGCAGAATTTTATTTACCCAAATGGGAATCTTTCAGAAATTGGTGCTTTAAAAGTTTTTCTGAAGATGAGTTTAATTATATTGTTATGGAATTTTATAAATATTGTGAAAATCAGAATAAATTGATTCATTTTGTTCCTTGGTTTTTTAAAACATTTATTATAAATTATATTTCTATTCTTGAAAGAAATTATAAACTTTCTACAGGACAGATTCAAAAATATGTCTATCCTCCTCAACAATCTTTTATTATAGAAAAGAATAATAAAATTTTAAATTTTACTGCTTTTTCAAAATTATTTGAAAATGATATGTTACAGATAACTGTTAAACATATTAATCAGATAATTGAAAAACAGAATTATACAAATTTGTATCTTACGATAATAGGAGAAGAGATAGTTTCTCTTAAGGACCGTATTGATAAAATAATTCTGGCTATTAATCAAATTAAACCAGATGTTCATATTCAAACTAAAGAAGAAGAAACTAATATTGTTTCTATTGCTACTTCTTCTATTCAATCCCCTCCAGATATCAAGGATTTTAAATTTAAATCTTCTGTTTTTGATATAGAAAAATTATTAGAAGAAAAATTTAAAAATCTGAATTTGAATACTCTTAATGAAGAGTTTGATAATGATAATGATCATTCTGAAGAAGAAATTAATAAAATTAAATGAGCAGATAGACCTACCCAAACTAAATATTATTATAATAGACCTACTCCCATGGACGTTCTTATTATTGAAGAACAAGAATATATATTTGCTAATAGTTATAATGGGAAAAGTATTTATGAATGGAATATTGATGGTTTTAGTGATAAACAAATTTATAATACTGCTCACAGAATGCTTATGTATAGTACTGTATGTAAAACTTCAGGCAATACTGATAAAAATATTGCTAAGATGATTATATCAGGTTTTACTGGCCAACTTAAAGGTTGGTGGGATAACTATTTAAATCAATTCCAAAAGGAAGATATTATTAATTCTATTAAGATAGAGAATAATATTCAATCAGAAAATGTTGTTTATTCATTAATAATGACTATGATTGAACATTTTACTGGAAAATTCACTGATGATAGTGAAAAGATTCGTACTTTATTAATTAATCTAAAATGTAAAGCACTTACTGATTTTAGATGGTATAAAGATACCTTTTTATCTCGTATATATGAGATACCAGATTGTAATAATAGTTTCTGGAAAGCTAAATTTATAGATGGTTTACCTTTTCTATTTGCTGAAAGAATTAGAAAAGTATTAAGAAAAGATGAGATTAATATTCCATATGATAATTATACTTATGGAAATTTAATTAATACTTGCATTAAAGAGGGTTTAGCTCTCTGTAATGAATTAAAATTAAATAATCAAATTAAAAGACAGAATTTACTTGAGAAAAAACAATTAGGTAAATTTTGTGATCAATTTGGTATGGACTTACCTAATACAGGTAAGAAGAAAATTAAAGAAAAAATGAAAAACTTTATAGAAAGAAAAGATATTTGTCTGATAGACAAAGAGATAAAAAGAAGAAAAGAAAAGAAAGCCGTGATTTACGGAAAGAAGAAAAATACAAAAACAAATTAATAATTTGTAGAAAATGTAAAAAGCCAGGTCATTATGCTAATCAATGTTGGGCTAAAAACAAAATTAATAATTTAGATATAGAAGATAATCTAAAAGAAACATTATTTAAAATAATAATGGATTCGAATAATAATTCTGACAGTGAAACTGAGAATTCTTCAGAATATTATATTTCAGAAGAAATAATAGATAGTGAATCAGATATTTCTAATGATTTAAATGAATGTAATAATTGTATACAAGGAAAATCTTGTTTAAATCATATAGAAGATAAAAATGATGAATTTTATAAACTCATGTCTCAATTTCAGGATTTAAATATTAATGTGTTAACTAACAATAATATTTTAGAATTCCTTAAAATAATTAAGGATCCAGTTTTAAAATCCACAATTATTGATCAAATGGAGAATACTGCTTCAACTAGCAATAATAATAATAATAATCTTGTTAAACAAGAACAAGCTTACTCTATGAAAGAAGTTAAAAATCTTCTTCAACAGAAATATAGTAAACAGAATCCAGTTACTATACAGGATTTAGTTAAAGAAATAGAAAATCTTAAAGAACAAGTAAAAATTTTACAACACAATAATAATAGTTTAAATTATCGTGTTTCAATCATTGAAACTAATAATAATAATTCAGTTAATAATTCTGATAGTTTTGATAATCTACAAGATATTTATTTTCCTAATCCAGATAAAAAACATTTATCTGTTTTGAGCATTATCATATCTCAAAAATGGTACATTAATATAAGATTCATATTTGGAACTTTTACAAAACATAAAAGGATTTATAAAAGATATACCAAAGAAATTAAACAACAGAGGATTTTACCGAGGTTCACCTCAGAATCATAAATTCATAAAAAATCATCCATGAACGCCTTAAACGCCATCTCTCGGCTAAGCAGGCTAAAGGGCTACAACATGAATTTATTTTTCCTGGTTAAACTCGAACCTTGTGTTTACCATTTCCTGGTTCATCTCTTTACCTTATGTTCTAACCAAAGACTCTTATATTACATTAAATTCCAAAAATTTAAATAGATCTTTTATTATCTCAATCTGATCTCAAGAACAAATAAATATAGACCATGTCATAGTAAGGTAATAATTTAGCACAAATACTTTAGCATGTCATTCAGGCTAAACTTATGAAAATAAAAATTAAAAAAAAACAGAAAATAAAAACAGTAAGAACTTACAAAGTTGTTACCAGAACTTTAAATTTTATTGATAAGCTTCAGAAGGGTTTTTACAAGAGAGAGAATAGAAGGGAGCAAACTCAACCGTGTCCTTCTAAAGACACAGAATGAACTTATTTATAGATAGAAGAGCCGGACATCAAACCCCGGATTCCATCTTAAAATAAAAACAGTAAATGCTTTATTAAAGCAAATAGTAACATGGTTACAAAATTCAAAAAGTAAAAGTGATATGCCACCCACTTTTTGTCACGATATGGCATGATAAGATGTGATATTCCACCAACTGCAGATTCTTCTCCTGATGATCTTAATCATCTTTAATATTGTCTTTTAAAGAATTTTTCAATTTCTCAAAAATGTCATCTATTTGAGAAAATTGAGGAATATCATCCTCAGGGTCTTGAGCATCTTGCATCTTCATTAGATGAATAAATTGATTTTCACTAGATTTGGACGCCATAGATTTATCTGACTTGGAATCAGAACCTCCAATATTCTGGAAAAGATCTTTTTTCATTTCTTCAATATAGATCTCAATCATTTTGTCTTTTAAATATATTTCAGAATATTTCTGAGTAAGAATCTTGAAAGGACTCATAGAGGCTTTCTCCTTTTCTTGTTGATTATTAATTTCTTGTTGATATAAAGAAATTTTTTCTTCCATTTGATGAAGAGTTTCATAACCATATGGTTTTCCAGTTTCTGGATCATCTCTTAATAATTTGTCCTAGAATTTTGTGGAACTGACCCTCCATATGCAAGGGATACCTTCATCAGTGTAACCGAATTCTGGCTGCCATTTCCAGATCCATGGGATACCAAATTCCATGAAAAATAGACATAGAGTCTTACCATCGATCCAATGTTCAGAAAATGATTTTTTAATACTTGGAGAAACATTTAACCAAGTATTCATGGGTTTTATAAAAACCTCTGGCAAAATCTTTGCGGATGGACCAAAAATCTTCCACCATATTAAAAACCAATTTGGAACTAGGTAGTGAAAAACATTTTCACAAATCTTTAAAAACCAAGTATGTTTTCTTTTATCATTTTCATGAAACAAGGTTTTATTAAAACTTTCAATATAATCCCAAAAATTGAATTTAAAACTCATTTTATGATTTTCAGAATAAAATTCTTTTTCAACTAATGGAGATATACCCCATTCTTCAATAGATATAATCTTCTTAATTATAAACTTTGAGAAGTTATAACTTCCTTTCTGCTGAGTATTACTGAAAAAGTGAGTTATGTCAACACTTTTTGTAGATATCAGAAGATTTTCATAAAATCCTCTTTGCTTGTAGGAACCATATACATATGATGTATTGGTTAGATATCTTTCCATGATAGTCCATGGAGTTTTTTCCCATTGGGTATCTTTTTCTTCTATAAGAAGAATCAATTCTCGATGTTTTGTCTTTATATATAGAGCTGAATCATTATCATCATCTTTTATGATATTAGCATATGATGCTGAAGATTGAGAATCTGTATTACTTCTCTTTTGTTTCAAGAATTCTTGAAATTCATTGTATAACTCATTATTTTGCTCAGTATTACTGGCTGATGAACTGGATAAGTTTTGGGCTATAAGCCTCTGTTTTCCATGCTGTGCAATGATATTAGGGGGTTTTCCCCTACCTCATCGCCCTCTATAAGAGGACTCTCCTCTTCCTCGGGAATACATATCTGTAGATGAAAACATTAGGATAAATATTCTCGAGTTAAGAAATCTGGCAAGTGATTATCTTCACCTTTCTTATAAATGATTTCAAAATCAAAAGGAGCTAAATGAGCTTGCCATCTTGCAAACATTTGTTTAGAAACATCATGTTTAAAATCTTTATTAAACATAAATTTTGCAGATTTGCAATCAGTTTTTATAATAAAATTTTGATTATATAAATCATCTTGAAATTTTAAAATACATCTGACAATAGCTAAGATTTCTTTTGCTACTGTGGAATAATTTTTCTGGGCATTATTCCATTTACCAGAATAAAATCTAATAAGATATTCTTGTTTATTTTGGGGATCTTTTTGTTTTAAGATTCCTCCAAAACCTATATCTGAAGCATCTGTTTCCACAATTTTATCCCATTGGGGATTAGCAAGCATAAGACAAGGAAGGTTTTTTAACCTTTTCCTTAATATTTCTAACAGCTATTGTATGTCTTTCAGACCAAGGTAAAGGATTTTCTTTAATTATCATATAAGATAGCAGAATCTTTAGTAAGATCTTTAATATAAGGAGAAATATAATTTAAACTTCCTAAAATCTTTGTAACTGAGTTTTATCAGTTATAATATCAGGAAATTTTGAACCAAATTCTATACTTCTCTGTATAGGAATTATTTTTCCTTTCTCAATCATATGACCAAGAAATTTAATATTAGTTTGAAATAAATCATTTTAGATTTTGAGATAACAAGTCCATTTTGAATAACAATATTTTTAAATATATCTAAATGTTTAAAATGTATTTCAATATCATTAGAAAATACTAATATATCATCAATATAAACCAATTATAAAATTGCTGTAATTATAAAAAATATCATTCATAATTTGTTGAAATTCAGAAGGGGCATTTTTAAGGCCAAATGGCATTACTGTCCATTCATAATGTCCTATTTGAACATTTAAAAGCAGTTTTATATCTATCTGATTCTTTACCTGAATCTGCCAAAATCCTGATTTTAAATCAAATTTTGAAATATGATAGCATTAACAAGTCTATCTAATAAATCTTTTTTATTAGGAATAGGATGCCTAATCCATTTTAGAACCTTATTAAGAGGTTTATAATTTATGACTAATCTTGGAACACCTCTTTCCTGTTCAGAATGTTTATTAACATAAAAGCAGTACATGACCAAGGAGATTGAGAAGGCTTTATCAATCCTTTTTCTAATAAAGAATGAATTTCATTCTTACATAATTCTAAATATTCAGAATTATTTGACAAGGACGAGCCTTGGTAGGAATATTCTTTTCATCAAATTCTCTTCATATGGGAGAGAGATAATATGCTTCTTTCTATTTCAAAAAGCATTTGGAAGATCATTACATATTTCTAATGAGAACTTATTATAAATAAGTTTTGATTTTCTCCTGTAATTTAGGATTCTGTAATTTATCATCTATAGTTAATCTATTAACTTCTTCTTTTTAAAGAATTAATCTGAAAAGTTTTCCTATTAATCTTCTCTTGTAATTCATTAAGAATTCTTATGAACAGGTTTAGTTATGAACTTAAAGGAAATAGGATTACCTTTAAAAGTACCTATACTACCTGTTTCATCAACATAAGTTAAAGGATAAATTTGATAAATAAAAGGAAGACCAAGTATAAGTTGGCTAGAAATATCTTTTGCTAATAAAAATGGTTTGAATACAGTTTTTATCTTTGCAAATATAAACCTTTGGTAATTTATAATTTATTTCTAATGGTTCTCCTCCTGCATGAGAGAGAGAATGAGTGGTTTTATGAAAATATTTCGTAGGAATTAATCCTTCTGTATAACATTTAAGTCTGCACCACAATCAATCATAGCAATGAAATTCTTTTTATAAGAATTTTCAATTACTAATGTTATATTAATGTACCATTTTTTAGATATGATCATGCTCAAACAGATAAATGTTTTTTTATCTGGATCAGGAAATAAATATCTTGTAGATTATCAAAACTATCAGAATTATTAACTGAATTATATATAGTTTCAATGATTGAAACACGATAATTTAAACTATTATTATTGTGTTGTAAAATTTTTACTTGTTCTTTAAGATTTTCTATTTCTTTAACTAAATCCTGTATAGTAACTGGATTCTGTTTACTATATTTCTGTTGAAGAAGATTTTTTAACTTCTTTCATAGAGTAAGCTTGTTCTTGTTTAACAAGAATATTATTATTATTATTGCTAGTGGAAGCAGTATTCTCTATTTGATCAATAATTGGGATTTTAAAACTGGATCCTTAATCATTTTAGGAATTCTAAAATATTATTGTTAGTTAACCAATTAATATTTAAATCCTGAAATTGAGACATGAGTTTATAAAATTCATCATTTTTATCTTCTATATGATTTAAACAAGATTTTCCTTGTATACAATTATTACATTCATTTAAATCATTAGAAATATCTGATTCACTATCTATTATTTCTTCTGAAATATAATATTCTGAAGAATTCTCAGTTTCACTTTCAGAATTATTATTCGAATCCATTATTATTTTAAATAATGTTTCTTTTAGATTATCTTCTATATCTAAATTATTAATTTTGTTTTTAGCCCAACATTGATTAGCATATGACCTGGCTTTTTACATTTTCTACAAATTATTAATTTGTTTTGTATTTTTCTTCTTTCCGTAAATCACGGCTTTCTTTTCTTTTCTTCTTTTTATCTCTTTGTCTATCAGACAAATCTTTTCTTTCTATAAAGTTTTTCATTTTTTTCTTTAATTTTCTTCTTACCTGTATTAGGTAAGTTCATACCAAATTGATCACAAAATTTACCTAATTGTTTTTTCTCAAGTAAATTCTGTCTTTTAATTTGATTATTTAATTTTAATTCATTACAGAGAGCTAACCCTCTTTAATGCAAGTATTAATTAAATTTCCATAAGTATAATTATCATATGGAATATTAATCTCATCTTTTCTTAATACTTTTCTAATTCTTTCAGCAAATAGAAAGGTAAACCATCTATAAATTTAGCTTTTCCAGAAACTATTATTACAATCTGGTATCTCATATATACGAGATAAAAAGGTATCTTTATACCATCTAAAATCAGTAAGTGCTTTACATTTTAGATTAATTAATAAAGTACGAATCTTTTCACTATCATCAGTGAATTTTCCATTAAAATGTTCAATCATAGTCATTATTAATGAATAAACAACATTTTCTGATTGAATATTATTCTCTATCTTAATAGAATTAATAATATCTTCCTTTTGGAATTGATTTAAATAGTTATCCCACCAACCTTTAAGTTGGCCAGTAAAACCTGATATAATCATCTTAGCAATATTTTTATCAGTATTGCCTGAAGTTTTACACACAGTACAATACATAAGCATTCTGTGAGCAGTATTATAAATTTTTTTTATCACTAAAACCATCAATATTCCATTCATAAATACTTTTCCCATTATAACTATTAGCAAATATATATTCTTGTTCTTCAATAAGAACGTCCATGGGAAGTAGGTCTATTATAATACTATTTAGTTTGGGTAGGTCTATCTGCCCATTTAATTTTATTAATTTCTTCTTCAGAATGATCATTATCATTATCAACTCTTCATAAGAGTATTCAAATTCAGATTTTTAATTTTTCTTCTAATAATTTTTCTATATCAGAAACAGAAGATTTAAATTTAAAATCCTTGATATCTGGAGGGGATTGAATAGAAGAAGTAGCAATAGAAACAATATTAGTTTCTTCTTCTTTAGTTTGAATATGAACATCTGGTTTAATTTGATTAATAGCTAGAATTATTTTATCAATACGGTCCTTAAGAGAAACTATCTCTTCTCCTATTATCGTAAGATACAAATTTGTATAATTCTGTTTTTCAATTATCTGATTAATATGGTTAACAGTTATCTGTAACATATCATTTTCAAATAATTTTGAAAAAGCAGTAAATTTAAAATTTTTATTATTCTTTTTCTATAATAAAAGATTGTTGAGGAGCATAGACAGATTTTTGAATCTGTCCTGTATAAAGTTTATAATTTCTTTCAAGAATAGAAATATAATCTATAATAAATGTTTTAAAAAACCAAGGAACAAAATGATCAATTTATTCTGATTTTCACAATATTTTATAAATTCCACAACAATATAATTAAACTCATCTTCAGAAAAACTTTTAAAGTACCAATTTCTGAAGATTCCCATTTGGGTAAATAAAATTCTGCATTGATCCTTGCCCTAGCAAGAGATCCTTTAGTAAAATCAATTTTAGTTTTACTATCCATTAAATACTAAAATTCATTTCTGAACTGTATCAGTTTCTCTAACTTTTTGAAAGTTACTTTATGCACAATATTATTCTGATTAATAATTAATTCATCTACTGTATCTTGTACAGGAGACTCAACATCTTCTCTTATCTGAGAAGTAGAAGCTCTAGAAGTTTGAGGAATATCCACCAAATAATCTAAAGGCGAAATAAAAGAATGACTAGATCTTGATCTAGTATAGATAGAAGATGGCAATAATCTTCTTTGTTCATTATTAAACTGTATTTGAACAGATCCTTTCATTATTCTGAATAACTTGTTGTAAATCCCCTATTTATTATAGGATTTCTAGGAACAAGCTTGTTCAATTATCCAGTTTTCTGGAAATTCAATTTCTTCCCATTTTATAGACCTACGGGTTGTAATATTAGATCTATTAAAATTAGTTTCTACTAGAATAGTTTCATTTAATTTTGTATCTATTCTTTTACACATAGGATTCAGTGTAAATAATGGCTTATAATAAATACGATAACAGATACATATGACTTCTGTGCCAGGAGTATAATTATACCATGAGTTTTAACATTTAATGTTAAAGAATCTAATATATTAATATCAGACAAAGTATAAGATAAATTCGGATAACATCAAATATACTGGACATGAACCAGACTAGATTGAATTATTCCCATAAGGGATTGTTCCAATTCAAATTTCTACCATCTCTTAAAGCTGCTATAAAGCTTTCTGGTAGTCCTTCTAATGTTAAAGGTCTAAAAGCTATTGAATTAAACCTATATGCATGAATCTGTAATTTTTCCTATAAGGGCAAAATATCTTAATTGTTTAACAATCGAATAACCATTTCATTATTATGAAGTTGGTACCGATGATTCTGTAGTTTTACACCCTTGTTTAAAACCAATTTTTTCAAAGGGTTCCTAACTTATAGATCATTTTAGATTCTATTTTAGGAATAGTCCATTTATTCACTAAATCTAAATTATCAGGTAAATCATATTATTCATTCAACGTTTTTGAACAGTTTCTTTAAAACCGAAAATATTCATTTGAATAAAAAGTGCTAAATTATTATCCAGACTATTTCCATGGCTCTGATACCATCTGGGGCTTGGGATCAAGATGATGAAATGATCGTGGCGTGTTACACCAAACTTTTCCTTAGTGGCTTCTGCACACCTGGAGGTTATTGGTTTCCAGCCTATATACCATCTTCAACTCTTATTGAGCTAAGAAAAGGAAGAATTTAAATCCCAGAATAAAATGAATATAAGATTCATATTTGGAAATTTTACAAAACATAAAAGGATTTATAAAAGATATACCAAAGAAATTAAACAACAGAAGATTTTACCGAGAAAAGGTTAAAAACCTTCCTTGTCTTATGCTTGCTAATCCCCAATGGGATAAAATTGTGGAAACAGATGCTTCAGATATAGGTTTTGGAGGAATCTTAAAACAAAAAGATCCCCAAATAAACAAGAATATCTTATTAGATTTTATTCTGGTAAATGGAATAATGCCCAGAAAAATTATTCCACAGTAGCAAAAGAAATCTTAGCTATTGTCAGATGTATTTTAAAATTTCAAGATGATTTATATAATCAAAAGTTTTATAAAAACTGATTGCAAATCTGCAAAATTTATGTTTAATAAAGATTTTAAACATGATGTTTCTAAACAAATGTTTGCAAGATGGCAAGCTCATTTAGCTCCTTTTGATTTTGAAATCATTTATAAGAAAGGTGAAGATAATCACTTGCCAGATTTCTTAACTCGAGAAATTTATCCTAATGTTTTCATCTACAGATATGTATTCCCGAGGAAGAGGAAGTCCTCTTATAGAGGGCGAGGAGGTAGGGGAAAACCCCCTAATATCATTGCCACAGCATGGAAAATAGGCTTATAGCCCAAAACTTATCCAGTTCATCAGCCAGTAATACTGAGCAAAATAATGAGTTATACAATGAATTTCAAGAATTCTTGAAACAAAAGAGAAGTAATACAGATTCTCAATCTTCAGCATCATATGCTAATATCATAAAAGATGATGATAATGATTCAGCTCTATACAGAGACAAAACATCGAGAATTGATTCTTCTTATAGAAGAAAAAGATACCCAATGGGAAAAAACTCCATGGACTATCATGGAAAGATATCTAACCAATACATCATATGTATATGGTTCCTACAAGCAAAGAGGATTTTATGAAAATCTTCTGATATCTACAAAAAGTGTTGACATAACTCACTTTTTCAGTAATACTCAGCAGAAAGGAAGTTATAACTTCTCAAAGTTTATAATTAAGAAGATTATATCTATTGAAGAATGGGGTATATCTCCATTAGTTGAAAAAGAATTTTATTCTGAAAATCATAAAATGAGTTTTAAATTCAATTTTTGGGATTATATTGAAAGTTTTAATAAACATTGTTTCATGAAAATGATAAAAGAAAACATACTTGGTTTTTAAAGATTTGTGAAAATGTTTTTCACTACCCAGTTCCAAATTGGTTTTAATATGGTGGAAGATTTTTGGTCCATCCGCAAAGATTTTGCCAGAGGTTTTTATAAAACCCATGAATACTTGGTTAAATGTTTCTCCAAGTATTAAAAAATCATTTTCTGAACATTGGATCGATGGTAAGACTCTATGTCTATTTTTCATGGAATTTGGTATCCCTGGATCTGAAAATGGCAGCCAGAATTCGGTTACACTGATGAAGGTAATCCCTTGCATATGGAGGGTCAGTTCAACAAATTCTAGGACAAATTATTAGAGATGATCCAGAACTGGAAAACCATATGGTTATGAAACTCTTCATCAAATGGAAGAAAATTTCTTTATATCAACAAGAAAATTAATAATCAACAAGAAAAAGGAGAAAGCCTCTATGAGTCCTTTCAAGATTCTTACTCAGAAATATTCTGAAATATATTCAAAGACAAATGAATTGAGATCTATATTGAAGAAATGAAAAAAAGATCTTTTCCAGAATATTGGAGGTTCTGATTCCAAGTCAGATAAATCTATGGCGTACCGAATCTAGTGAAAATCAATTTATTCATCTAATGAAGATGCAAATGCTCAAGACCCTGAGATGATGATATTCCTCAATTTTCTCAAATAGATGACATTTTGAGAAATTGAAAAATTCTTTAAAAGACATAGTTAAAGATGATTAAGATCATCAGGAGAAGAAGCTGCAGTTGGTGGAATATCACATCTTATCATGCCATATCGTGACAAAAAGTGGGTGGCATTCACTTTTACTTTTTGAATTTTGTAACCATGTTACTATTTTGCTTTAATAAAGCATTTACTGTTTTTATTTTAAGAGTGGAATCCGGGGTTTGATGTCCGCTCTTCTATCTATAAATAAGTTCATTCTGTGGTCTTTAGAAAGGACACACGGTTGAGTGTTGCTCCCTTTCTCTCTCTTGTAAAAAACCCTTCCTGAAAGCTTATCAATAAAAATTTAAAGTTCTGGGTAACAACTTTGTAAGTTACTTACTGTTTTTATTTCTGTTTTTTTTTACTTTTATTTTCATAAGTTTGTAGCCTGATATGACCAGGCCTAAGTATTTGTGCTAAATTATTACCTTACTATGACATGATCTATATTTATTTGTTCTTGAGATCAGATTGAGATAATAAAAGATCTATTTAAATTTTTGGAATTTAATGTAATATAGAGTCTTTGGTTAGAACATAAGGTAAAGAGAGGAACAAGGAAATGGTAAACCACAAGGTTCGAGTTTAACCAGGAAAAATAAATTCATGTTGTAGCCCTTTAGCCTGCTTAGCCGAGAGATGGCGTTTAAGGCGTTCATGGGTGATTTTTTTATGAATTTATGATTCTGAGGTGGACCTCGGTAAAATCATCTGTTGTTTAATTTCTTTGGTATATCTTTTATAAATCCTTTTATGTTTTGTAAAAGTTCCAAATATGAATCTTATATTCATTTTATTCTGGGATTTAAATTCTTCTTTTTCTTAGCTCAATAAGAGTTGAAGATGGTATATAGGCTGGAAACCAATAACCTCCATGTGTGCGAAAGCTACTAAGGAAAAGTTTGATGTAACAACGCCACGTAACATATTCCTCATCTTGATCCCAAGCCCCCCAGATACAAGCATATAAAACCTTAAAAGTATATTATACTTTAACCAAACATGTATTATGCTATAATATATTATTCATTTTAATAACTATAACAATGAGTTGTAAAATGATTGATATAAAACATAAGAGACCCAATTGAATTTGAATTTAAACTGTAATTTGAGTTATTTTTCTGTTAATTATGACATAATATTGTGTTGTGATTAATTATATTCACATGACACAAAAAAAAGACATTATATCAGTGACATTGTACGCCAATGGTTCTGTACTTGCACAAGGAGCTTTGGAATACAGTCTGCAGTGAAGATGATGATGGTACCACGTGGCCATAAATTATGATGATTTGATGAGAGGATTGTACAAAAAGTTAAATATTAACAGCAAGGAATTCAAGCTTAAGTTGTCAACTAAATCTGCCTACATGGAGATGATGCATAGAATAAAGTTTCAACTTTGTATCGAAAATGACGATAATTTACATTTATGACATCTCAGATTGACCTGCGATGTTTGCATTTGTATATTGAGTTTGAGTAGATACTAATAATGTTTGTTCCAATTATCCAGAAGCCTAGATGTAACGTCTGAAAATCAATCCACATAAACCGCAATCATTAAAATTATTAAATTGCTAAAATATTTTAATTAAATGATTCTAGATGCATGAATGATATTTTGAGTGAATAAATGATTAATTGTCTAATTTTGATTTAATGATTTAAATATTTCAGACGTATATCGGTGGTTAGCCGGATAGGAGACGATTAAGGGGGTGTAAGATTTTAAAGGTAAATTTTTATTTTTAGTTAAGAAAATATTTATTTCAAGTAATATAAGAATTATGACATTTTTAAAGTCAAATTTAAATTTAAATAGTGGGAGCAAGGGAATTTAATATTTTATAAGGGATTTTTTTGGAAATAGATATTTTTAAACATTTTAATTTGGGGCCTAATAATTTACTAATTTTAATGGACCTAATTAATTATTTAAAATTTAGGGTTGATTAAGCATATTAGTTATGTAATTAAGAAGGCTTTTTGTTTTGTTTTTAAATATAAACTTTAAAAGCCTACACACATATATCGAAACACACACTCACCATTTACGAAAATTGAAAGAGAAGAAGGAATCGGTGGAACCTTCAAGGGACTTGCAAGGAGAAAGTTTTCGATCTTATCTACTTCACTCTTCGCTTTTCTTCCTCGTTCTTCCTTCCAACAACGATCACCTGACTCCTTTGCGTATCAAGGTAGGTTTTTGATGGGGTTTCGACAAGAAAAGGGTAGGAAAACAAAAGAATCGTCCTTTCGTTCGTCGCCAACGTTTCCACCGCTACGATATTCATATTTCGAGCGTTTTAAATGCCAATGCACATTTCTAAACCTTCTTTTTGACCATTCAAATCATATTACGTGTGTTTAATCATGTTTGCATGAAAAATTTGAAAATCTATTTTATTTTCATTTTTATGGCTTGTAAATCTTAAAACTTTGATTTTCATGCATTGAAACTCATGCTTATGATGCACAATGTGGCTGCCATGATAAGGCTATGGGAAGGGATGATTTCAACATGTTTAAGGGTCCATAGACGCATGTTTAAAGGCTGGACAATATGGATGCAATAGCTGAACAAATATTGGGTTTTTAGGAACTAGGGTTTGTGTTTTTGGTTCTAGGAAGAAGTAGTTTGTTAGGTACTATAGGGAAATTTTCATGGGTCCTAATAGGGTCTAGTCATGGTCCTAGATGGGCTGTGCACGGCTAGAAAGAGAGTATAAAGGTTTCACGTCGCTTTGGGTCGCTTAAGGCTTGTAGGGGCGCGTGTTTAAGGTTGCAACTGCGAGGGTTGTAGAGGCTGGTCCAGTAGAGTTCTAAGGGTTCACTCTAGGTCCTAGGATGGGTACATAAGGTCTGGACATGATGGTTAAGGGCTAGGCTCGATAGATTTAAAGTTTGCTTATGCTAGGATTTGATCAATTGTGTAGAAAATTCAGTAGACATTCTAAGCTATTCTGAGGGTCTTAAATGGTTTGATTTGGGTTACATAAGGTATGCTTAGCTGTTAATAGGCTATGGTTCTAGTTTGGTAAAGTTTGGTAAAATTTTGAGTCGATTCAGGTTAAAATCGGGGCATACGGTTAAATTTTAAAACGAATTTGGAAATTAGTTGAGGAGCTTAATTTTATATCTAAGAAATATTTATGGCTATATTTTAAGGTGTCATGTTAAGTTTAGGGATGAAAAGTTTATGTTAAAATTTGGGAAGAAAATATAGTTTTGAATTTATTCGGATTAAAAACGCCTCATGGTTTAGTCATAATTTATTTAATCGAAAGGCTTGGGTTTACGTCTAAGAAAAATATTAGAAGTCAAATTTAAACTTATGTTATAGTATATGATAGGCTCGAGTCAATAAAGGTAAGAGAAAGTCAAAATCAGGAATTTTGGAGTCCAAAGGTAAAATGGTCATTTAATGTTCTAGGTAGTATGAAAGGCTTGGGAGCGCCCCAAAGAATCATAATACAAGCTAAATGATATTTTAAAAACGTTTATGATGAAAATATGGAATTTTATTATTTATGATAAAGTTGTGCAATTTTTACTATTAAAATGTTATTTTTCAAATGTGGAAAGGATACAATATTTTATGATTAAAAGGAAAAGAAAAATTTTCTGAAGGATGTGAATTGACTGTCAGATAAAGAAGGCCCTAGAGGAAGCCCAATGATCGTATTTCCATTTTACGTCGGTGCCTAGTGCCCGTCCCCATGCGCAATGGTGAGCTCCGATCAGTCGACCAGAGGATAGAACTAGCTAGTCACTTTTAAGTATTAAACTTCATCCAAAATGATATATGATGATGAAAAATTTTTCGATTAATTGATTTATTTATGCTTACAAATTTCCGCTAGCTATTTTAAATAAAAGTATGATTTTTAATGCATGTGCCTGTATATGTATTATTTTTTACGTATGGTTATAGGGTGCTGAGTCATTAGACTCATTAGGTTTGGATGGCTGCAGGTGAGGATGATATTGAAGGAGGTGTTGACACTTGAGTGGATCGAGTCGGACAGTATACTCCCGATGGACATTGATTTTCCACATTTACTTATTTAGTGTTTAAAAGATTATTGGCGTAAAGATTTTGAGGATTTCCTTTTTTGAGATTTATGCTTATTTTGAAGTTAATTTGGATTATTTTAAGATACTGGCGTATGATTGTTGTTGGTGATGATTTATGGATTTATTCATTTGAGATTTTGAAATGTTGAGTTGGTTTTTAGGATTTGATCGAATTTTGCAAGTATATATATATAGTAGGATTTGAAGTTAAAAGGTAGTTGATGTTTCAGGTTGTATCAGAGCGAAAGGATCCCAAAAAGGTGTGCTACTGGCACTCCGAGAAACTCAAGAAGTCACGCCTCAAGTTTGTGAGTATTTACTGCTCTGAATTTTACATGCTGTAAAATTTTTAAAATGCTGTAAAATTTTTAAAATGCTTTTACGACATAGAGATTTGAGGTAGAATTTTCTAAATAAATGCATGTTGGGTTACGTGATTGGACGGTGTGTGCACTTATTCTCATAGACGTGAGGAGAATTGGTTTTTTCTGCATCTCGAAATTTTGCACTACCTAAGATTAGTTGAGGCGAATTGAATTTGGTGATTTATGACTGCTTGTTTCGAATTCTACGTATGTAGGCAGAGAATTTTGAAGTTGATGTTGTGGGCAGAATTTTAGGAATCATGAACTTAGGGACTAAATTATAATACTTTTGAGGGACTTAACTGCAAGTTTTCGGAAATATTGAGGGTGATTTTCTATAATTCAAATTATGGGGGCTTAGTTGTATGATATGAAAACTTGGAGGGCTAAAATGCGAAAATTTTGAGCTAAATTGGAGAATTCAAGAATTTTTGGGTCTTAATTGCAAATATTAGGAGAATTATGGGTCATTTTAGCAATTTTCGAATCTATGGGAGCCGTTTTTTATTAAATTCGATAGTTTGAGGAGCTAGGAATGCGGTATGTTAGGCTTAATCGAATAATCCGAGAGCTTTGGGAATTAGGTTGTAATTTACTGAAAAATGAAAAGGTCTATTTGAATATAGTCAGCAAGTAAATTATTAATTAAGAGTTACATAAGGAATGATAGTTGAGAAAATTAGACAGATATGTAAGTATGAGGATGTCCTAGGAGTAACGAGAAGTATGTGTAGTAGCAATTTTGATGAGAAAATAAGATTCGTCAAATTAATAATTTTTGGGTATCATACTGCATATAGAGAATTACGATTGTATTATAGGTGTTATAACTTTATGACGTGAAAAACAAATGATCTAAATATTAGAAATAAGATTTAATCAAAAATATTATTATTTTTGTTGTTATCGTAAAATACAAATATCTTGGGTTCAACGATTGCTATTGTATCAGGAAGTTTGGAAGTTTTGTACTGTAGATTCCAAAATTTAGGTAAGATATTGAGAGGAGAAAATGAGTAAACGAAATTCGTGTATATTGGGATATTAGGCAAAACTATGGAAGTAATGTTATTGAGAGTCGAGGAATACAAATGGGACCTAGACTTTTAAACTATTGCAAAGAAGAAATAGATAGTCTTCTTAAAAAGGATTTAATTAGACCAAGTAATAGCCCTGGAGTTGTCCAGCTTTCTATTAGAAAATGCAGCTGAAATAGAAAGAGGAACTCTTAGACTTGTTATTAATTATAAACCTCTTAATGAAGCATTAAAATGGATAAAGCATCCATACCAAATAAAAGAGATCTATTAAATAGATTATTTAAAGGAAAAATATTCTCTTCATTCGATTTAAAATCAGAATTTTATCAAATTTCTTCTAAAAGAAGAAGATAAATATAAAACATCTTTTACTGTACCATTTGGACATTATGACTGGAATGCAATATCATTTGGATTAAAAAATGCTCCAATGGAATTTCAAAACATAATGAATGAGATTTATAATTCTATATAGATTATATCATAGTTTATATAGATGATTTTTCTTATATATTCTGATAATATTGATCAACATTTTAAACATTTGAATATATTTGTTCAAGCTACTAAAAAAGCTGGCTTAGCAGTAAATCAGAAAAAAGTAAAACTCTTTCAAACTAAGATAAAATTTTTAGGACATTATATTGAAAATGGAATAATGATTCCTATTGAAAGAGCAATTGTTTTTGCTGATAAATTTCCTGATAAAATCACTGATGTAAATCAATTACAGAGATTTTTTGGAAGTCTTAATTATATAGGAGATTTTATAAAGATCTCACACAAGATTGTAAATTATTATTTCAAAGATTGAAGAAAAATCCTCAACCATGGACTAATAGTCATACTTTGGCAATACAAAAAATAAAAGAAAGAGTTAAAGAACTCCCTTATTAATCTATTGCTAATCCTGAAGCATTTAAAATAGTTGAAACAGACGCCTCTGATATTGGATATGGAGGAATACTTAAACCAAAAATAGATAATACATCTAAAGAAATTCTTGTTAGATATACTTCTGGAACTTGGCATAATACTCAAAAGAATTATTCTACAATTAAAGAAAGAAATTCTTTCAATTGTTAAATGTATTACAAAATTTGAAAGTGATCTTTTAAATAAGAAGTTTTTATTAAGACTCGATTGCAAATCTGCTAAAGTATTCTTTTAAAAGATGTTAAAGTAATAGCATCAAAACAAATATTTGCTAGATGGCAAGCTATATTAGCATGTTTTGATTTTGATATTGAACATATCTCTGGAAAATCTAATTCTTTACAACTATTTTCTAACCAGAGAATTTTGCAGGGATCCAACTTGGAAGACAGTCCTCAAAGGCCAGCAACGGGAAAAAAGCCCATGAACAAACCACCTTTAAAAAGAGGTGCAACAGTTTCTTAACCTAATATGGCTACTACAAAGAAAGATAAATTCAATAAAAGAATTTGCAAATGATGATACTGCCTATGAAATTCACTACTATCATAATGCAATATTTGCATTAAAAGGATCGAAGAGGAATTAAAAATATCCTTATTTAATTTCAGGATGTCTTAATTGCTGTCCTGTTGATAAAGACCTAAAAGGTCTATCACCAATCCATATAGCTCAAAGCTATTTAATTAAAGATTTACAACCCATATTGGGAAAGAAAAACTAGGGATTATTTGAAACAATCCTGGTTAGAAACAGGTTCAGTTGAAATACAACATATGTGATCGTAATCGCGATTTTGCATTTTCTAAAATGATTATAAAAGAAAATTATCCCAGCTAATAATTGGGTTTACCTCTTGGTCAAGCCAGGCAATTAAACACTTAGTAGGCTTATGATTTACCATATTTAAATAATGTTCTATAGCTGTTCTTTTTGTCTATAGGATCTTTATTTGATCTATGAGATCTAAAAGGAAATTTCTTCATTTGATATAACATTTATTTCTAAGCCCATAAAATTTATAAGACAAGTATCACAATCACAATCTGTTTCACAGATTTTATGTTCTGATATTTCAGAATCATTATCTGACTACTATTAGAATATCAGAGAATTCATTAGCAATAATATTGATATAAAAATCTTTTGTTTTAATTTTCTTCTTTATTAAGAAGACTAGTTATCAATGATTCTTTAAATCATTGTTTATATTAAGATTATAATCTTTTTCTTGACATAACACTATTAGTCCTGATGCCCAATTTTCCACATTTCCAGCATACTGGAACTTTAGTAGAATCATTTTTTATGGGTTTTTTAAATCTTTTCTTAGAATATTTTTCAGATTTTCTTTATCTTTTAGATAATGTTTCTTTCCTTTTAAAAGGAAAACTTTTCTTTTTTTATCCCTTTTAGGATATTGTATTGGTTGAAAGCCTATTTGCTCACAAAAGTCACTAATAATATTTCGATTTCTTCTTTTTGCATATCAGCTGCCTTTTTAGCTTGAATCATTACAAAGAGTTATACCATCTGCAGTATTTCTGCAGATACATCTCCATAAGTAAGAATACTCAATAACTACAAGATAGAAGAGATTTTATCTAAATCCAAACAAGAATTTCTTGTGGAGAAGTAGTTCAAAAACTTTGATGAGAAAAACCTCCTCCTAATCTTAAACAAGAAAAATTTCTTTTAAGTTCGAAAAAAGATGAAAATTTTATGGAAGGTCCTAAAGATAGATTACAAAAAATTAATGTAAAAGAAAAAGGATCTATTTCGGTAATTACCAAAGATGAACAGCTTGAAAATTTTTCAAGTTCGTCTGAGATGAAATGCAGATTAATAAATGCATAAAGTTTCAATTGTAAAACCTTTTTATAAAAAGGCAACACTATTGATCTTCAAATGTGAAGAAGAAGAAAGATTATGTCAGTTTAATGGTGAAAGCCATTACTGAATGGAACATAGATGGTAAATCTGAATATCAGATTAAAATATTATTAAACAAATGTTAATATACTCTTCTGCCCGCAAAATAAAAGGGAGTAATGATAGGCAAATTGCTCAGCCATTATTACTGGTTTTACTGGCCAACTTCAAGGTTGGTGGGATTTTTACCTCTCAAAAGATGCAAAAAATAAAGTTATTAATTCTTCTATAATTGATCTTAATGGAAGAGAAGAGTCGATGCAGTTAATACACTGAAAACACTACTACATCTTTCTAGCATAAAAGTTTCGAAGTTTTCTCTTCATCTTTCCCGCTTCAACAAAATAATGTAAGTATATGTCTTATGATTATATTTATGATCCACCTTTCGATTATATCATGACATCTGCAAATTATTTGTTGAAACTAAAAAAGAAGATCAAATTAATAAAATCTCAAATTGAGATTCTTGAAAATCATTAAAAGACCCGGAAGTCAATCCTGTTTATAAAAAGTGGTTCACGTATCCTAGTTTGGAAAGATCCAAAATTACCTTAAAGGCATTCGAGAAGCAGAGCTCACCCAGCTTGGGCTTAAAGCCGAAGATTTGAAGATTAATTTTAATTTCTACCTTTATTAAGGTTTTGTTGTAATAGTGTTTGATTTCTTAAAGAATGTAAAGTTAGATTGTAAAATTATTTTGCTGAATTATATGGTCAAAATTATCATTTCCTAATTCAGATTTTATAGGAGCAGCATATATCTCTTTGTTGCCCTTTTTAATTTGTAGAATAGTAAATGAGGATGAATCTCAAAAGATTTTTCTCCCTGTTTCATGAACATATAATTATATGTTGATTCAGAGTATTTATAAAAGGACTCATCTTTAAAAATTTTGAAACATTTTATTTCTTGCTGGAAAATATAATTTTTCTATCCATTTGAAGAAATCCAAATTTAAGTTAGTTTCTTCAACCCATCAGTATATCTTGAAGAATATAGGTTTTGTTGTTTTGAGTTTAAACAACTTAAAAACCATTTTTTCTTATTTAGATTTTTAATATTTTCTAAACTTTTTGAATATAATTGTTATTATTAATAACCATAACATTATAACCCATATCAGAAAAAGTAGGAGAATTAGATTTTCTATTATTAACAGATAACTTCTCTGAAATCTAGAAGTACTAGATTCAGGCAGATCAACCTTATATTTCTGGTTAGATATATTATCATTAGTCTTTTGAAGACTAGATATACTAATTTTTTCAAAAATCAGATATGGAAGAAGTAGAATTTCTACTTTCTTCTGGGAGTTTAATTCGTAAATGTCTTTGGGATGAGAATTTTATTTCAACATCACCATCTACATATTGCACTATACTTTCTAATTTTCTAGATTCTTTTTATGGTAGGAGCATATTCTCCATCTTCTAGATTTCTGGTAAAAATACCTGATTCCAATTTATGTTTTAGGAATCATTATATTACTTTTATTTAATACTCAGTTATAAAGAGTATAGTTTCACCTCTTTTAGACCTACCTTTGATTAGTATTAATTCTAAAATTAGAATAGTTGAATTCATAACTTTATAACATATTCTATATAATAGACAACATTTTCTGTTCCATCTATCATATCGAAGCCTTCAGTCTTTATATTTAATGTGAGGGTGTTTTCATTATATTTGGATCAGAAAGAAGAGAGAGCGGAAAATTAGGAAAAAGCACTAAAATGTATTGTCCTTCACATAATGAGGACTCTACTATTCCTAATAAGGAATCTTCGAATTTGTTATGCCTTTGATCTCTTAATAAAATTAAGGCCGAAGTATTTAAACTAATCTGGTGAGTGGTTTTAAACCTACTTGAATCATACCCAAATGCATAAATTTATAAATTTCATATGAATATTTATAAGATTTGAGATAACAAACTAAAAGAATCGTAACCTCCTTTTAGGGGAATAGCTTCTTCAATAGTTTTATTATATAATCAGATTTAAAATTAAATCCATTGGATCTATATACTTCGTATTAGAGGATACTGGTAATTTCCAGTTTTGAATATTTTTCTCGAAATTTTCAGAAAGAAGAATTAATTCTTATTTTTAGTATTACTACTTGAAAGATTTAGTTTTTGTAGAAGATCTTATTATTTATCCATTAGAATTAGATAGATATTGTCAAGGATGTATACCAACCTTACCCTTTGGCTTTACAGGCTTTACGGAACCTGACGTAAGGATTTCTCCTGGGTAGAGCTATCTTCTTCTTTATGAGATAAAACAATAGATATCTTACAAAAATAAAACTTTATTGAAGACTTCTTCAGAATAATGGCTCTGATACCACTATTACAACAAAACTTAATAAAGGTATAAAATTAAAATTAATCTTTCACAGATTTTATGTTCTGATATTTCAGAATCATTATCTGAACTACTATAAATATTCAGAGATTCATTATCAATAATATTGATATAAAATCTTTTGTTTTAAATTTTCTTCTTTATTAAGAAGAATATTTATCAATGATTCTTTTAATAAATCATTTTTTATATTAGATTATTAATCTTTTCTTGACATAACACTTATTAGCCTTATGCCCAATTTTTTCACATTTTTCAGCATACTGGAACTTTAGTAGAATCATTTTTATGGGTTTTTTAAATCTTTTCTTAGAATATTTTTAGATTTTTCTTTATCTTTTGTTGACAATCATATTTAAATGGTTTCTAAGGTCCAGAAACATCTGTTTTGAACTTGTGTACTAAACCTTATAGGATGAATTCATTTGGGGAATATTTAAATTAAATAAGAAAAACTCATAGTGTCATAAAATAGTTAATTCTTTTGAGATTATGAAATTGGAATCCAATTTCTAATTGGTGATCAAGAGTATAGTTGTTACTAGGAGACAATTATTTTGGGACCAATTGGAAATATTGCATTGGGATTATGTAGTAAGTTTTATTATGTAAATAATAATGATTTATGGATGCTAGGTTCTGTGAACTATGAGATTTATAGTAATAATGGAACCGAAGATTCATGAATAAATTTTCGAGTTTCAATATAGAAAATATTATTTTTGGGTCAAGGAGTTTACCTTGTGAATATTATTTTGGATTTTAGGAATGCTAAACACTTAAATTGGGATATGTAGGACCTTGATTATCTTTACTATAGTAAGTCAAGGAATGAGATTTCCCGGGATAAACAAATTACTCTACATTTTGGATAACAATTAGATCGCTATCTTACGTGAAATAAGTCACAGAATAGTAGATAGTATCGAGGAAAGAATAGCATAATAAGTTTGGAATTTATACGATACTAAGAGTAAATTATTTTTGGAAGGTGAGTAAAAGTTTTCGTCCATAGAGTGTTAGAGATTTTGTATTGTAAGGCCATACGACATGTCCTTGGGTTCCGATGTGTATATATAAGTGTTTGATATTATAGGAGGAACTAGAATAAAATTATGATGCGAAATGGTGATTCGCATAGAATTAATAGTTTAAGTACTTGGAATGCTTGAGATTTAGAAAAACAAATATATAATGATGCTGATGTTAAGGAAAATATGTTTGACATATACTGAATAAGGTTTTAGGATGTATCAGTCATTAAGGTGTTTTATAATAATGGATACTATAGGATGACTTTGGATCGAAATTAGGTTTGACAATAGGAGTATTATTTGGGGAAATTAAATTATATGATCAGGACGACTTAAGGTAAAATTCGAGCAATTAATTAATCTTTTGGAAAAATAAAATTACCCAATAGATTTTAGGATTTATAATTAATTGAGGATGTATAGTTAGCTAAAACTTTGAATTGCTGGAGATCAAGAAAATTTGTATAAATGTATAAAAATGGAAGATGAGTACGCAGTGAAAACGTGTTAGAGTGCGGAATTTAAGTCGATCAGATTAAGTATGAGATAAATGGAGGGAGCCTAAGTTTTTCAATAATCAAGACTAGACAAATTTCGAGGATGAAATTTTATTTAAGGGGGGAGATTTGTGACGTCAGGAAATCAGTACACGTAAACCGCATGCATGAAAATTATTAAATTGCTGAAATATTTTAATTAATGATTTTAGATACATGAATGGAATATTTTGAGTGAATAAATGATTAATTGTGTAATTTTGTTTGATTCATGATTTAAAGATTTTCAGACGAATATCGGTGGTTGACCGGAACGGAGGACCAGAGACTATTAAGGTGTTAAAGATTTTAAGATAAATTTTTATTTTTAGTTAAGAAACTATTTATTTCAAATAATTAAGAATTATGGCACTTTAAAAGAAAATCTAAATTAAATAGTGGGAGTAGGGAATTATGTATTATATAAGGAATTTTTTTTGGAAATAGATATTTTTAAATATTATTTTATTTGGGGACCTAATAATTTATTAATCTTAATGGGCCTAATTAATTATTTAAAAACTAAAGTTGATTAAGCCCATTAATTAAGTAATTAAGAAAGCTTTTTGTTTTTTAAATAACTAAACTTTAAAACCCTACACATACACCCCAAAATACACACTCACCTTTTACGTAAATTGAAAGAGAAAAAGGAATCAGCCGAACCTTCAAAGGACTTGCAAGGAGAATGTTTTCGATTTTTTTCTCCTTCTTTCTTTGCTTTTCTTCCTCGTTCTTCCTTCCAACAACGATCACCTGACTCCTTTACATGCCAAGGTGGGTTTTTGGTAAGGTTTTGACAAGAACAAGGGTAGGAAAAAAATAAAAAACGTCATCCATTCAGACATTCCACCGCTATGATATTCGTTTTTCGAGCGTTTTAAACACAAAGACACGTTTCTTAACTGAAATGACCTAGACATTTTTTTTATTTTTAAAAATTAAAAACTCGAAAATTACTAATTAACATAACTTAACATTTCCATAAATCATAATAATTTAACATTTGAAATCTCGAGTGCCCAAAAACTTCTTAAATCGTCAACTGACCAAAAATCCTATCTTGCCCTTAAAAGATCAACTGACAAGAAAATAAAGCATAAAACTCCCTAATAAAATCGTTAACATAAATTTTTAAATATTTTATCTAACAAGCTAATGCGGAAAATAAAATTCCCTCAGGAGTGTACTGCCACACTCGATACACTCAAGCGTCAGCGCCTCCTCAATAATCAAATCCAGCATCATTCAAACCTAGTGAATCTAGTGACTCAGCACGTTCTAAATATGAGTAACAAATAATACATCTCACATGCATTGAAAATCATACTTTTATTTAAAATAATTTTAAGCACAAAAAAACCATATATCATAAAATCGTAAAATCTAAAGCTTTCGATTCTTTATCATTTGTTGAAATTTGATCCTTGAAAGTGACTAGCTTTTATCATCTGGCCGACTGATCAATCTTTAGCTCCACATGGCCCATGGAGACGGGCACTAGGCAACGCCATAGATATACAATCATCGGGCTCCGTCTGGGACCTTCTCCCATACAAGGGCTCCTCTGGGGCCTTTTCCCATAGACGAGCTCCCTTTGGAGCCTTCTCCCATAAATTGGCTCCCTCTTGGGCCTTCTCTCGTAAATGGGCTCCCTCTGGGCCTTTTTCCTCACGACATCCCCACAAAATTGTAAGTTCGCCATTCCTTCTTAAAACGGATCCCCCACATATCATATATCATTTTTCACAGTCAATTTATACATCTCAATTTATTTTTCATTTTCTTTTAAAAGCATAAAATATCATAACTTTTAAAAATAGAATTTTAAGAGTAAAAATTGCACAGCTTTATCAAAACCATAAAATATCATATTTACATCAAAATCATCATTTTAAATAATTTAACATGCGTTATGATCCTTCAGACACAACAAGCTTTTACGTATTATACCCAAGTGTAAAATGACCGCTTTGCCCTAGACACAAAATTTCTCGATTTTATCTTTTTCTTACTTTTAATGACATGAGCTTATCCCAAATAATTATTTAAGTTTAAATAATTTTTTCATTATTTTATTCAGCTTAATTCATGGCTTTTCAATTAATTTTTATTTAACGATTCGTGAGGCATTTAATTCCCGAATAAATTCAAAACTTAATATTTTCTTCCCAAACATTAAACATACACTTTTTATTACCTAAACTACCCTTGTGAGCCATGAACCACCCCCGTGAGCCCATGGTTCGAATTATGTTCATTTAAATTCGTTTTTTACCCATTATCAAGACCACCTAGCCATCTCTCGATTCCACCGGGCCATGACAGAGCTACCTCGAGCCAAACCTTAGCCAACCCATCTAGATACCCTCCTGACGAACCCTAACCCTTAGAACCAGACTCTAGCTCGCGCAGTGCCCTGCAACCAGAACACAAAGGCTGCGCGTGAGCTTCCTACCTTCGCTAGGATTCTTAGCCAACTAGGACTCTCCTACTCGAGCCATCACCAAGCCCACCTGACCCTTACCGACCCTGGAACACGCCCGGACCCAACCTGTAAGGGCCCGTAATTCGTATTTATATTTCGCGGAATTTTTTAAAAATTTTTCTTTTAAAATAATAAATAACTTGAGTCTAATAAAATAATAAATAACAGCGGAAATAACTATTGTATTTCAAAACAACAACTTAAAAATAATCCAACGTATTAAAATCTGAATTTGAGCATAATAAAGTGAGTAAACTGAAACATGAGGTCCTCGGGTTCCTACTACGGCTGACCCAAGCTAGCTCACTGGTCTCCTGTGGGGACCCGGACGCGAATCAATTCTTAATCGTCATCAGGATCAATTTACTAATCAAGTAATTAGGGTCATAAATTTTTTTTTTCTTTTTAATGCGGAAAGTAGTGAGATCAAACTAATATACAACTCAATATAAAATAAAGTACAAGTCCTGTACCGTCTACAAATCAGTAAAGAATAAGGTTCAACATCTAATTATCAAGTGCCAAAACCCTATACATCAAATTCCGAGTCTCCACTCTATCACGATCTCTCCTCATCTCCTGGACCCTGATCCTGTCCCACCTGTTGTCATGTACACATACAAACAAGACAACAGCCGGATAATTCCGGTGAGAATATAATCCCAGTATAAATCAACGAAACATGCAATCATATGATAAACATAAAAGCATGGATAGATAACAGTAATATATATCAAAAGCTGAAACATAATCAATATCAAACTGTCGACAATTCTCGTGACTCCACGACTCAGACTAGACTCAATCCTAGTCTAGGGATCCCGGTTTCCAGATGTGGGTATTCCTATATCGACCAACAGTAATAGAAAAGACTCCAGTTCTATCCACGTCGATATAACCAAACATCCAGGGTCCTGACCTAAACGTCATGGACTGTGGCCCTATCACCAATATCCTATCTTGTGACATCGTGCAATGTGCCCGTGGCGATTCCGCCACCATCAGGTACATCTGTCCCAAGATTTCTATACTATCTTGTGACATCGTGCAATGTGCCCGTAGCGATCCCGCCACTATCAGGCACTTCTGTCATAAGATTACTCATCTAATACCTGCTATCTATAATTCAAGAGAACAAATACATCAATCAAATCAATGCAAATATCAATGCAATAAAGTAAAGTATGTGATTTAGGGAAACTCAAGTCTGGACCGCCTCAAGTCGATCTCCCAATACCACATTGATTTATACCTTTCGTTTATTGCAGTTTTGATGACGTTCCTGTCTGGAATTCAAACTCTGTCAGTCCCACAATATGGCCACGGCAATATCAATAATATCATATCAATATACTGCTCAAATCGATCCCAATCTGATCAATATTTCAAAATCATTGGCATAACCGCATAATCCCGATATCCCGGTCAATACAACATTACCAGATAATAATCCCCTCAACTAATAATCAATACCAATACAATCTGATATCATATCTCAGTCAATTAACTTCAGAAAATCATAACAATTTCATACTCAGTCTGTTTCTTAATCTGACTTCGATTCTATGATGTCTACCATGTCAAGAACATCATATATGACGTGTATTCAATTCCAACAACATCATAATTTCAAAATATGTCAAAACGTAATAAAACTTACGTCCAGTTGTAGCTTGCGTTAATATGAACATAGTACCGAAGTCGATTCAAAATCAGACGGACGGATTTTGCACAATCGCAACTCTACGATTCCAAGAATAATTTGGTAAGGTTTCCTTCGATTTTCCTTTTCTGAGGCTTAAGAAGTCGTGTGTATATATATATATATATACATTACATGCAACAAGGCAAATGGCTCGCTCTACGTGCAACACGTCTCGCGCATATGCGCGACTCTCCTCAGCGCATATGCGCGAGACGATAAGCCCTAGCGCGTGTCTACACGGCATCTCGCGCATATGCGCGCCCTTACTCGGCGCATATGCGCGAGACCAATGTTCAAAAATGCCAACTCTCAGGTTATCTCGCGCATATGCGTGGATACACGTCGCGCATATGCGCGAGGCCCTCTAGACATGACTTGCACAGCTCGCGCATATGCGCGCACACCCACCGCGCATATGCGCGAGACTCTCTGCCCACTTCGCGCATGTGCGCATCTCATGTCGCGCATGTGCGCGAGAGAGGTACTGTCCTCGCACATAATTCATTTCACGCCGACTCAAATCGTGTCCCGATTAATCTTTTTATAATAACCTTGAATTATAACTCAATAATCGTTAATTAACAGTGATTAATTCTTGGACATTAAATTTCCCCCCCAAGATATGATTTCGTCCTCGAAATCACAGATAGTCAAATCATATCATTAAGAAGGAAGGTAATTAAAGTCGAATAAAAATTTAAATCAGTGAAACAATGCTAGGAATTCTTGTTTCATATCAGATTCAGTCTCCCAATTAGCTTCTTCAACACCATGACGAGTCCATTGTACTTTTACAAGAGGAATCGTCTATGTTCTGAGCTGTTTTTCTTTACGATCGATAATCCGAATCGGTTTCTCGACATAACTCAATGTCTCATCCAGCTCGGTCTCGTCTGGTCGAATAACATGAGAATCATCAGGGAGATACTTCCGCCGCATAGATACATGAAAAACATCATGTATCCCCGATAATGAAGGCGGCAAGGCGAGTCGATAGGCATGATCTCCTATCTTTTCGAGAATCTCATATGGACCAACATATCGTGGAGACAATTTCCCTTTCTTCCCAAATCTAACCACACCTCTGAATGGAGAAATCTTCAAAAATACTCGATTTTCAGTCTCAAATACCAACGGTCTACGTCGAAGGTTGGCATATTTGGCTTGTCGGTCCTGAGCTGCCTTCATTTTCTTCTGAATCAGTTTCACTTTTTCAGTCATATCTCTGATCATATCAGGTCCAGTCTCAGGAACTTCAGAGATATCATCCCAACAAAGAGGGGATCGACACTTCTTTCTGTACAACGCTTCAAAAGGCGCCATCTCAATACTCGTTTGATAGCTATTGTTGTACGAAAACTCACAGAGAGGCAATGCATCTTGCCAATTAGTGCTAAAATCAGCACTACAGCTCTCAGCATATCTTCCAATGTCTGGATTGTACGCTCTGACTGTCCGTCAGTCTGTGGATGATATGCGGTACTCAGATGTAACTTCGTACCAAGAGCTTGCTGCAGGCTCTGCCAGAAGTACGAAGTAAACCGAGAATCACGGTCTAAAACAATCGAATTCGGCACTCCGTGCAATCTAATCACTTCCTTGACATAGATATCGGCCATCTGATCATATCGGTACGTCATTGTATGGAAAGAAACATGTAGATTTGGTCAATCGATCAATCACGACCCAAATTGCATCACAACCTCGGGAGGATCTTGGTAACTGTGTCACAAAATCCATGGAAATGTGATCCCATTTCCATTCAGGAATAGACAAACTCTGCAACAATCCTCCTAGTTTCTTCCTCTCAGCTTTCACCTGTTGGCAATTCAGACACTTGGCTACAAATTCAGTAAATCAGATTTCATTTGCTTCTACCAATATTGTGTCTTCAAATCATTATACATTTTCCCTGCCACCAGCATGAATGCTAAAACGACTGTTGTGCGCTTCTGCTAGTATTCGTTGTCTCAAATCCGAAACATTCGGCACAACAAGACGATTATTCACATACAAAATACCATTTTGAACCTGATATTCCGATCGATGTCCAGCTCTGACCATATCAATCGACTTCTGTATATTCTGATCAACTTTCTGAGCTGCTTTAATTCTCAAAATCAGCTTTGGTTCAGCTTGAATAGTATATAATCTCATAGGTCTCCGATCTGTCTCAAATACTAATCCAGAGAAACAGCAGTCTTCAATCAAATTCGAAACACCCATAGTCGATAAGGATAGAGAACATACGTTTCGACTCAGTGCATCAGCTGCTGCATTGGATTTTCCTGGGGTATTGATTTCACAATCGAAATCTTTAAGCAAATCAAGCCATCTTCGCTGCCATATTCAATTCGGACTATGAAAACAGATATTTCAAGCTTTTGTGATCAGATAGATTTCAAACTTCTCACCGTATAGATAGTGTCGCC